>NC_063337.1:87803840-87975323 GCF_021869965.1 Rhincodon typus | reverse complement strand
AGAGGAGCAGGAAAGCTGATGGTGCTGCCTGGCCTGCTGTGTTCCTCCAGCTCCACACTGTTATCAACTTAGTGACATTGCTGTTTATGGGAACTTGCTGTGCTCTAAAGAGCTTTGGGATATCCTGAGGTCAAGGAAGGTCCTATATAAATGTAATTCCTTCCTTTTAATGTTTCCAGTAGATTTTCCTGAATATAAGTCAGCGCAGAAAGAAAGTAATCTATTTATGCAATGCACTGAACAATCAAAGTGCTTTACAGTCAATGAAGTGGAAACCACCATTGTCCCAAAGGACCATAGGCTGCTTACTCATCAGATAGAGACGACTGATGATGAATTTAACCTGAGGGTTGTCTTGACTGAGGCAAAAAGCATAGTCGGGAAGGTGGGGAATTTGTGCTGAATTGACCCACTCTGTTGGTTTTACTCTACATTGTAAGCCAGCCAGCCACTGAACTAAGGGATCCCACTTTTGAAGCTTATTCATAATTCTGATATAGAAAAGACAGCAGTCAATTTGGAAATAGCATGTTCCTAGACACAGCAATGTGATAATGCCTTAAGACTTCATTACTCCTGTAATCAAACCCTTTACAAAGAAGACCAACTATTCACCTTCCGAACTGCTTGCTGCATCTGCATCATTGCTTTCAATGATCAGTGTACAAGGACTGTCAGTACCTCTGTACATAAACCTTTCCTAATCTATCTCTATTTAAATAATATTCGCCATTCTGTTTTTCCTTCTGAAATGGAAACCTTCACACTTATCCATATCATTCTGCATCTTCCATGTATTTGCCCATTCATTCAACTTTTCTAAATTATCCAGAATCCTCTTTACCTCCTCGTCACTCATAACTAGTTTGTGTCATCAGCAAGCATGAAAATATTACACTCAATTCGCTCATCCAAATCTTTGATATATATTGCATGTAGCTGGGGTCCAAGCACTGATCCTTGCAGTACCTGACTCGTCACCACCTTCCACTCCGAAATGACCCATTTGTTCCTACTCTCTATTTCCTGTCCGCTAATCAATTCTCAATCCGTGCCATTTTATTACTGTGGGACTTCATCAAAAAATTTTAGAAAATCCAAATACACCACCTCCACTGATTCCCCCTCATCTATTTTACTAGCTATGTTCTCAAAAAGCTCCAGTAGGTTTAATAAACACAATTCCCCGTTCAAATATTTCTGTTGATGTTGTGTAATTATCTTAATATATTTTAGTGAGCTATTATCATATTCTTTACAACAGACTACAGCATGTACCCTACTGCAGATGTTAAGTAAATCAATCTGTAATTCCTGGTTTTTATCCTCCCTCCTTTATGAAATGATAGTGTTGCATTTTCCACCCTGCAATTTGCCAGGACTGTTCCAGAATCTACTGAATTTTGGAAGATGACAACCACATCCATTCGTTCCATGGCCACCTGCTTTATAGCTTGGAATGTAGATTATCAGGCTTTTGGGAATTATTCCCTGTCAGTCTCATTAATTTTTTTCAGCAGTGTTTTTTTTAGTTAATACTAGCTTCCTTCAATTACTTCTCCCCGAAAGACCCTTGCTTCCTTTGCACTTTTGAAAAGTTTGTTTTGTGTCTTTTTTTCTGTGAAGACAGAAGAAAAACAGTTGTTTAATTGCTTTGCCAATTCCTTGTTCTCCATTATCAATTCTCCTGGTTCAGTCTGGAAGGACCTACATTTGTCTTCGCTAATCTTTTTCTTTTTACATACTTTTAGAAGCTCTTATAGTCCATTCTTATGTTCCATTCAAATCTATTCTCATACTCCACTAAATTCAAACAGCTCCCAGTCTCCAGCCTTGCTATTTTATTGAGGAATTTTACATGATTCTTCTTTGAATCAAATACTACTGTCATTTTTTTTTTGTTAATTATAGTTGGGCCACTTTTCCTGTCATGTTTAGCCTGAAAGGAATGTATAACTGCTGCATTTATTCCTTAAATTTTAGCAGTTGCCTATTTACAGTCATGCTTTTTAATGAAGTTACCCAGTCTGTTGCAAATTGAATACCCTCCGATGTTCACTTCCCAGCCTTGGTCACCTTGCAGCCATGTTTGTGTAATTGCCATCAATTTGTCCTCATGTACAACAATTTACTTTGTTAATTCATCTGTCTTATTGCAAATGTGCGTTTAGAAGTAATACATTTACTTGTCTTATTGGCATTTTTACACTTCTTTGTACTCCATTTCTATTAGGTGTTTCCACTACCTTCCAGTTTTGCTATCTACTTTTCTATTTTTCATTTCCATCTTTTTTTTAACTCACCCTTGTCTGCCCTGTCAGGGTCTTGTGCCGTGCCACATTAATTTAGACCTTCTGCTCAGGACTTATGGTCAACCCTACAAGGACATTGGTCCTGGTTCTACTGGTGTACAACCTGTTCAGCTTGTCCTAGCCTCCCCAGAATTGGTCCCAATGCCTCAATAACCTAAATCCTTCCTTCCTGCACCATCCCTGCAGCCATGTGTTCAGTCAGTCTATTCTACTATTCCTCATCTCATGAGAACGTGGCACTGGCAGTATCCTGAGGTTCCTACCTTTGACATCCTGCCTTTTAAGTTATTTCTCAGCTCTCTGTTTTCTACTTGCAGGACACAGCTCTGTTCTTTTTAATCTATGTTATTGGTACTGACTTAGACCATGACCTCCGTCTGTTCTCTCTCTTCCTTCAGAATGTCCTGTTGCCACAGTTGCCATCCTTGACCCTAACATCAGGGAAACATCATAGCATCCTGCTGTCACATCTGTGATTGCAATAGTGTTTATTTGTTCCCCTCACAATTGAACATTCTATCATTATTGCTTTGACACTTTTTTTCTCTCCCAAACCTGTACAGCTGAGCCAATCTTCAACTCATGGACTTGGCTTGGGCTGCATTCCACTGAGAAATTATTTCCCCCAGAAGTATCTAAAATGGAAAATCTATTGGTGATAGATGAGGCACATGTTTTTGGTGTTTTTACTCTGTCTGGTGATCATCCATTCCCTTTCTGCCTGTGAACACTTTATCTGCAGTGTTACCACCTCACGGTATGTGCTATGCATGTAGATATCAGCCTTACAGATACTCCACAGTAATTCCAGTCACTGCTCCAGATCTGAAATGTGAATTTTCAGTAGCTCCAGCTGAATACATTTCCTGCACATATGGTTACCCTGGACACTGCAAGTGTACTTCACTTTGCACGTCTTACAGGAGGATCACTTCACCAGGCTTCACCTTGCCATGACGTACTCTTAAATGGCTCCTTTTCCATATACTTCATCTAGTTTAAGTAATAATAAATATATCTCATTGATCTTACCGTACCCCTTGTCACTGGGTCCTCGGGGAAACTGACTATGATCTCAGGGACCTCACATCACCATCTGGTTTTTGTTCTCAAAATTTAGAGTACGACTTTGAGTACAGAATGTTGAGGCTTAGATAAGGAGTGCTCCCCACTGAACTATGGCTGACAGTCTGAATGGCCTTCTTCTGTATTGGAGCATTCCAGGATTTGTCAGCCTGTAAATGCTGATTCACACTTAAAGATCCTACTGACCATCAGCATTTGTTGGCCAATATTTAAGCAAAGATTACAGAGAATGATTAATCTTCCAGGGGATTATTATCCTAATATCAGATTTCCTAGGTTTGAGCCCACTTTGTGCAGGTTGTACTGCACTGTTGAAGGAACTGTCTTCTGGATGATGTTCCAAATCTCCGCTTGGGTAGATAAAAAAAGTTCCCATAGTCCTCATCGAAGAAGAGCAAGATAGCTCTCCACATTATCATGACCTATACCTATCCTTCAATCAACATCACGAAAAACAAATTACCTGATCGGATTGTGAGTTGTAGGGGTCTTGTTATATGTACTTTTCCTATAATACAACAATTACTACACTCAAATATTACACATTGGCTGTAAAATGCTTTAGAATTAGGGTCAGGAAAGATGTTACATACAAGTAAATTCTCTGTCTTTACACTATAATGTAACAATATTCTGTTTATTGGCCAATTTTGGATGCAGATCTCTGAAATTTAGGCTGTTAATCTATATTAAAATGTGCATTTTCAATTTGACAGCATGGCAATCACTACAAAATAGATATTCCTGCACACTCGCTACTGCCAAATGACAATGAAACACCTTCATCTAATATGGTTGTCCTCAGATAATTCACTTCTTTTGTTAGATGTCATGTCCTTCTCCATTGTTCTGTATTGCTTTTTGAAGCTATTCTCTTCAGGTAAATCTGATGTAAAGCACTATATCTTCTACATTACATGGAATTTGACAGGGGTTGGAGACAATGAAGGATGAGGCTTTAGCTTGCAGCTTTCTTCAAATCCCCCATTTCATACTCCTGCTAGGATGTTGTAAATCGCCAGAGTTTAGCAATTAAACAGATACACTATTCAATATACCTTTGGATTTGCAACATAATACATTATCAGTCATATTGCTGGATCTTTAATTCAATATACCCTAGATATCACACTTAAAATGTAATTGGTTCTACCAAACGGCCTGCTATGGGCTACACTAATCTGACACCTCATTTATGATCAGCTTTAGCACCGCAATCTGTGCTCAGCATTTGAATGCATGTTAGCAGATTGAGTAAAGCTGTCCTACTTATATCACTGCGAAGCTCACCAGATTATCAGTGCATGCTTCCAGCCTGACTTGATTTAAACTACGAATCATAAAATGCTTCAGAGAAATTAAATGGGAAAATTGGTAATGTCCAATTGTTCCTTCTTGCAAATGTACTTCTTAAAAAAAACTGAATTGAAATTTATAATGACTCATCATCAACTGTTCTTGGAATGAGAGGTTTAAATGCACAGCATTTGGCTGCTAGTTTTTCACTTTCTTCCCTATTTGTTTTTCTTGATTAAAGTGTGACTGTTGTTCACAGCACAGGAAATAACGTAGATCCTTCTGTGTTCTTCCTCTGTGAAAATTTATTTATATTTTTCTGAGAAGAGTTTGATACCAGAACTGTGAGGTTATAGAATGAAAGACTGGGCAACTTTCTCTATAAGGTAACAATGGTAAGTGGTATCCTGATTGAGGCCTTTCATTTTATAAATGGATTACATAGGGGAGATTTATGTTCCCACTTATGTGTGGGATTACAAAACTTTAGGCCATAATTTCGAAATAGCCACTAACAAGCGATTCAGGAGAAACTTCTTCAACCAGAAAATGGTGAGGGTGGAAAATAGTATGGATACATTTAAGGAGAGACTAAATAAAGTCATGAGTGAGAAAGAAATTGAAGGACACTCTGAAAAGATTAAAAATAGGGGTGGGAGTTGGCTAATGGCACCAAATGAACTGTCTGTGTGGCATAAATTCAATGTAATTTTAAATAACATGATGCTGCACTATTTCTGCACATATGTTTCTCAAAAACATAAACAATCACAGGGATTTAATTGCAGGATGGAATTACTTTTATATGAAAGATGGAGAATACTTTATTTTTGTTATGAATAACCTTACAATATTGCCTTGTCAGAAATCAAAGAATCAAAATCACATCACTGGAAATTTATTCGAGAGTTACTAATTAGAGAGGGTTGAAAAAGCCATTTTCAAGTTTCTAATAGGAGACAAAAAAAAAGTAATAAAATAGACTGATCCAGGTCAGTCACTGTGATATTGGCTGTGGTTCCTTCCTGGCTGCATTGAGAAAAACTTTTTATAACCAGGGTACTTGATATTGCATCTTGCTAAGGCAAGTCTTCCAGGGAAATCAAAATTGGTCTGCCTGCCAAACAACATACCAAGTTGTTGGTATGTTGGAGGGCATTGGTAACTGATACTTTGGATCCTATATGAAAACTATAAATTTAGTTTTGTAATGTCACTTTTGAAAGTGATTAAAACCTGACCTGTGTTCTACAAGAAGACATGATTCTGAGATCAATATTTCGCCCATTAATGTGTTGCTAATAAAGGGTTCTGTGAAGGGAAGCATATAATTTAGATTTTGTGTCTAAATTATGTAGGTAAATCTCAAACCAAAAAGATCAAAATGAATCACTGCCTTACATTAACTATAGATATCAGATATTATTTTAAGATTTGTACAGTAGTCTTTTCAAATCATTTTATTACATCTTTGATTGTGTATATCCGAATGTGCGCCTATAATATGTGGCACTGCCTGTATACCTCTGTTGGGTTGTGTGTACCGCTCAGTCTGTCTTTGTATATGCTGTATATGTGTGTGCTTCCATAGATTTGTTGTGAGTATATGAACGTGTGTGCTTGTCAATTGTGTATGTAGCATGGCTGAGGTATGTAGGAAATGTGCGTGAGCATATATGTGCTGCCATTAGTAATTAAGACATCATAGATTTTTGTTTGTTTTGCAATAGCAGAAAGCTTGTGGTGAAAGTTTGACTCATTGGTCAGCTAAACTGTTCGATTCAATTGTCGTCTGTAAACGATGGGAAAGAATCCATGATTTTTCAAACAAAACTAAATGACTGGACTCAGGAAAGAGTTCAGGTCATTTAATGGACAAACTGTTCTGACCAAAAGTTAGACGATGTAAGTAATCTCTTTTTCAAGAAATAATTATGTTTGACCTTTCTTTGTCCCTGCTGTGCAATGTGATATGTAAATCCTGTCAAATTATGTCTTCATGTTTGAAATGAATGAAAATACAGCAGTCACTTTTTTTTTCCAAAATTGTTATCCTGGCAACACTAACGAGTTGCCTTAATATATTGGTACCTGATTAATGAGGGCTCCAAAAGTTATGCTCACCTCTCAAAAAGGAAATAGGAGCAGGAATAACTCTTCAATTGATTAAGCCTCTCTGCCATTCAAAAATGTTATAATTGATCCGATTGTGGTGTGAACTCCACTTTTCTGCCTGTTCTCCACATCTATTGACTCCTTTGTCCATGAAACATCTATCAAATTCAGCCTTAAACATATTCAATGACCCAGCCTGTTCTGCTCTCTGTGGATGAGAATACCAAACACTATTCTTTTTATTTACTTGTGGGGCATGGTATCATTGGCTTTCCAGCTATTGCCTATCCTGAGTTGCCCTCAAGAAGCTGGTGGTGAGTTGCCATCTTAAACCACAGAGGTCTATCTGCTGTAGCTGAAACCACAATGCCATTAGGGAGGGAATTACTAGATTTTGACACAGTGACTTAATGGAACAACAATAAATTTCCAAATCAGGATGGTGAGTGGTTTGGTGGGAAACTTATGTTTATATGCCCTTGTCCTTCCAGATGAAAGTGATTGTGGGTTTGGAAGGACTTTTGATGAATTTCTGCAGTGCATCTTATAGATAGTAAACATTGCTGCTACTGACCAGCAGTGGTGGAGAGAGAGGATGCTTGTGAACGTGGGGCCAGTCCAGTGGGCTGCTTTATTCTGGATGGTGTCAAGCTTCTTGAGTGTTGTTAGAGCTGCACCATCCAGGCAAGTGGGGAGTATTCCATCACAATCCTGACTTGTGCCTTGTAGATGGTGGACAGGCTTTGGGGAATTAACCTAACATCTGTGGTGGGGAGATTGTTGGAGTCTATAATCAAGGAGGGAGTAAGTGAACAGCTTAAAATTTTTTAGTTATTCTGTGAAGAGCCAGTATGTGTTCATGATAGGTAAGTCATGCCTTACAAAACCTCACTGAATATTTTTTGAAGAGGTGACTAAGGTAGCAGACAGGGAGATAGGGTCTAGGCCCGAAACGTCAGTCTTTCTGCTCCTATGATGCTGCTTGGCGTGCTGTGTTCATCCAGCTCTGCACCTTGTTGTCCGAGATATCTATGTATGTTGTTTATATGGACTTCCTGAGGCATTTGATAAAGTTCCACATAAGAGACTGCTAACAAAGGTAGAAGGCCATGGAATCGAGGGTAACTTACTGAAATGGCTGGGAATCTGGTTGAGTGGCAGGTGACAGTAATTAGAGATAATGGGTCAGTACTTAAATTGGCAGGATGTGACCAATCATGTCCATAAGGATCTGTGTTAGGGCTCAATTATTCGCATTATTTGTTAACAACTTGGATAAAATATTCAAATTTGCTGATTACACAAAGTTATGCGGCATTGTAGGCAGTGTAGGTGACAGCATAAAATTACAAAGTGATATTGATAGATTGAATGAACAAAACTGAGGCAAATGGAGTTCAATGTAAACAAGTATGATATTATCCATTTTGGACTGAGAAAGGGTAGATCAGTGTACTTTCTAGGTGGTTTGAACTTAAATGAGTGAACGTCCAAAGAGACTTGGGGATTCAGGTGCATAAATCTTTAAAATGTCATGAACGGATACAGAAAATAATCAAGAAACTTAATAGAATGTTGGCCTTTATATCTAGAGGACTGGAGTACAAGGATGGAGAAATTATGCTGCAGTTGTACAAAACCCTGGCTAGACCCCACCAGGAGTACCGTGAGCAGATCTGAGCACCACATCTTATAAAGGATATATTGGCCTTGGAGGGAGTACAACATTTACAAGATTTACAAGAATAATACCTGGACTTCAGTAGTTAAGTTATGAACGGAGATTATAAAAAGGAACCCTGTTTTCTAGATTTAGAAGGTCAGGGTGTGATCTGATTGAAGTCTTCAAAATATTATCAGAAAAAGACAGGGTAGATAAAGATAAATTATATTCCCTGGTATGGGATTCTAGGACTAGGGGACACAGTCTGAGAATTAGAGCCAGACTAGAGAGAGATATTAGGAAGCACTTTGACACACAAAGGGTGGTAGACATTTGGAACTTTTTTTAAAAAATTGTTAAGCAAAGGTATTAAGAGATATGGGCCAAAGGCAGGTATGTGGAGTTAGCCATGATGTCACTGAATGGTAGAACAGGTTTGAGGGACTGAATAGCCTCTCCTGTTCCAAGTCCCTGCTGTTGTAGTCACTATATTTTTATGGCAAGTCCAACTGAGTTTCTGGTCTAAAATAACCCCAAGGATGTTGATTGTGGGGATTCAGTAATGGTAATGACATTACATGTCAAGAGAATGTGGTTCGATAAACATTGCCTGGTGTTTGTGTGGTGTGAATGTTATTTGCCACTTGTCAGCCTTAGCCTGGATATTGTCCAGGGCTTGTTACATTCGAACATGGACTACTTCAGTATCTGAGGAATCGCAAATGGTGCTAAACATTGTGCAATCATCAGCAAACATCCCCACTTTTGATCTTATGATGGAGGCAAGGCCATTGATGAAGCAGCTGAAGATATCTGGGCCTCAGACACTACCCTGAGGAAGTCCTGCACAGATGTCCTGGAACTGAGATGATTGACTTCCAACAACCACAACCATCATCCTGTGTGCCAGGTATGACTCCAACCACCAGAGAGTTTGCTCCCTGATACCCATTGATTCCAGTTTTATTACAGCTCCCTGATGCCACACTCAGTTGAATGTGGCCTGGATGTCAAGGGCTGTCACTGTCACCTCACCTCTGGAATTCAGCACTTTTATCCATGTTTGAACTAAGGCTATAAAGAGGTCAGGAGCTGAGTGGCCTTGGTGAGACACAAACTGGGCATCCATGAGTAAGTTATTGCCAAGCAAGTGCTGCTTGATAGTACTGTTGATTACCACTTGCATCATTTTACTGGTGATCAAGAGTAGACCGATGGGGCAATAATTGATTGGATTTGTCTTGCTTTTTGCTTACAGGGCATACCTGGGCAATTTTCCACATTGGTAGGTAGATGCGAATGTTGTAACTCTACTGGAACAGCTTGGCTGGGGGAATGGCAAGTTCTGGAGACAAGTTTTCCATACTATTACTGGAGTGTGTTTCAGGGACAATGGTGTCTCCAACCATTTCTTGATATCAGTGAAGTGAATCGAATTGGCTGAATACTGGCATCTGTGATTCTAGGGACCACTGGAGGAGACCAAGATAGATCATCTACTTGGCACTTCTGGCTGAAGATTGTTGCAAATGGTTCAACCTTATCTTTTGTGCTGGGGTCTTCCATCATTGAAGATAAGAAAATTTGTGGAGCTTCCTTCTCTAGTGAGTTGTTTAATTGTCCACCATCATTCAGGAGTGAATCAAGAAAGAAGAAATTCCCCTTCATTTATGTCTGAAATATGGGACCTCTTGTTTAAAAACCATGTTGCCTAGTTCTAGCTTCATCCATGAGGGGAAACTTCCTTCCAGCATCTATTCCATAAAGCTTCTTCAGAACGTTACATGGTTTAAAAGGTGGCCTCTCATTCTTCTAAACTGCTCAAAGTATAGCTCTTTAACAATTGAATAATCTCATACTTTTGCTCATGAGCAGCCTGTTGGTGGAAGTGAGGTGTTTGTGGCAATGACATGGAAGTGCATTTCAGAAAGCCTTTTATGTATTTGCTCAAAAGAACCAAATTGGATGTAGCTTACTTAATATTTCTTGCACCTGGCGTTGATGATATATTTCAAGTGGACTTGTATCCTAAAACATGGTGTGACGAAGGGAAAATGGGTTGTCAAATACTTCTCCTTTAAACAGAGTTGCAATTTCTTAAAATCCCAGACTAGATACTCTAATTTCCCATCATAGAACATTTTGATAGAATGGCTACTAAGCCATTTTACCTTCATTTTCATGACGAAGAGCGGTTCTTCATATACATAAATTGCAGCTTAATTCTACCTGACGTGAAATTTCAAAATGCTGTAATAAGATGTGCTCCAAACATCATCTTGTTAAATGTAAGACAAGGGTCTGGAAGGCACTGACATGCTATCGGACTGTCATATTGAGCATGATATTTCGGCATAACTGAATGATCTACATCTGTGTTACTTTGGAAAGTAATAGGAAAACAATGGAAAATCATTGTTCGGGGGGAGTTGGCAGGCTTCCTCCTGCTGAGGTTGCCTAATTAAATGTGAAACTGTCATCTATTAGTTCCCTTGAAGCAAGAAAAGAGCACGTAATGGGATATTTGCTTATGCCTTTCTTTCCTTGTAGTTCTCAATTAAGGCTTGTATGAGTGTGGGCAATGGGCCCTACCATTTTTCAGTGGTGTTCTATTAAAGCATTTTTCTGTTTAGCTTCCCGAGAAGCTCAAGATCAATGGCTAGAAAAAGAAACCCCCACAGGTATAATCGTCAGGACACTCTCCATTGTGCTGTTTATCACACCTGCATCTTCAGTCTCTCAAGAGATCAGCTTGTACGCTGCAAAGTGACATTGTAAACAGCACATGCAGCCAACAGGGCAAATTAGCTTTTGTTTTGGAAAGGCTGCTAGTTCTTTCCACTCGTGGGAAGAATTTCCCGGATGCTTTGATGGGTGAAAGCACCATCTATTCATTTTTTGCACTGTGCAATGGAGCATTTAATACAATAAAAAAATTGTTATGTGAAATATATTTAGGTCTAGGGAAAGCACAATTGTCCCATAGCACTTAATAATTTCCAAGAATATTTAGCTTTTGTCATCGATAATGCTGTTACTTTACCCAAAGGCTGAGAACTTTGGCAGATAGCTTGAAGAGTGATTGAAGTAAATAGCACTGATGCATTGAAGGGAAAGTTAGATAAATTCATAAGGGAGAAAGAAATAGAAGGATCTGCTGATAGGTGTTATATGAAGTTTTTGAAAGACGGCTCATGTAGATTGTAAACAGTGGCATTGTTCAGTTGGGCCAAAAGACCTGTTTCTATCTTGTATATTCTACACAATTCACATAATTACCTCATCTCAGACAAAACTCACCCTTCCTTTTATAAACAGCTGAACAGGTGTCAAGAAAGTGCTTTCGAGGTTAGTATAGATTTAATCTGCATTGTTACTAGTTCACCTATGAGCCAACGCACCAGATGCATTGGGCTGTTGTGATGGCATCTCCTGCAATATCTTTATGTGACTATTTTGAGTGTGAACATTCAGACAAATTCTATCTGATGATGCCAAAAAAGTCATGCAGTTCATTCGATAATGCAGCAGCTTTATTAATTTATTCATTGCTATGCACGCAATTGTGATGTCACAAATCTCCAAAAGCTTATGCAATGGTATAATAATTCATTTATGTCCCAGTTAGGTACTAGCATCATTGAATGATGTACTCAAAATCAAGACAAAGTATGCAATGAAAACAACAAATGCTGCAGCTTACAGCAAGTCAGGGAGCATCCATGGTGAGAGAGCAAACTAACTGTTCACATCAGCTCTCATGAAGAGTCATCTAGATTCGAAATGTTAGCTTTCTCTCTCTCCATGGATGCTGCCTGACCAGCTGTGATCTCCAGCATTTGTTGTTTACAGTACAAATTGCAGCATCTGCAGTAATTTGCTCCTATCAAGTATGCAATGAATGGCCTCTATATTTTCTTTAGATTTTGAGATCTCATTAAAAGAGATAGTTTCAAATTTCTGAACTTAGGGAGATTTTTGGTCATGTCACAGTATTATGATGCCAATTAAGAGTATGTTCCTTTTTACCCTCAAATGCATTTTTATATCTTTTTAAAATTTAACATATAATTTTAAATTTAAAAAAAAAAATGCTATTTTCCTAGAAGGAATGACCAAGTTAAAGGATCCAGCTTTGAAAGTAAGAAAAAAAAAATCTTCTTAACAATCGTCTTGGGGTAGCACAGTGGCTCAGTGCTTAGCACTGCCGCCTTACAGTGCCAGGGACCCATGTTTGACCCCAGCCTTGGATGACTGTCTGTGTGGAGTTTGGACATACACCCCATGTTTGCATGGGTTTCCTATGGGTGGTCTAGTTTCCTCCCACAGTCCAAAGAAGGTGGATTGGCGAGGCTAAATTACCCATAATGCCCAGAGATGTGTAGGCTAGGTGCATTAGCAATAGGAAATGCAGGGTTATAGGGTAGGGGGTAGGTCGGGATTGGGTGCTGTTTGGAGGATCAGTGTGGACTTGATGGGCCAAATGGCCTGCTTCCACACTGTATGGATTCTGTGAATCAATTTTAAACTTCACCCTTTGGAATCTAAACTGCAGAAGGCCAGGTTTACACCTAATTCTGAGATTTAACCTCTGGGCCAGGAAACATGAATTTCACATTCAGACTTGGGAATGCTTTACCTTCAACTCAGGTGACACATACTTGCCAATATTTATTCAAAACAGAAACCCTTTGTTATGATACTAAAGGTAAGTGTGAATACACTTTTTCAAAGTGCCCAAAAGTTTGAATGCCGCCATGGAGAAAACTTGAAGCATATAAATTAATCTGAAGGTAAAAGTCACAGCTAAGGTATTACATGATGCTATAGTTAAACAAACACAGTTGTACGACAATACAGGAAGGACTGAGGTTCCGAAAGCTTGTGATTTCAAATAAACCTGTTGAACTATAACCTGGTGTCATGTGATTTTGACCTTGTCTACCCCAGTCCAACACCGGCACCTCCACAATACAGGAAGGGATAGCACAGAGAGTAGCAGCTCAGAGTAAATCATCATCCTGCTCAGCATGGCCACCTTCTTTTCCCTTAAATGTACTTAAATCTGGTGGAGGCACAGCACTCATTAAAACAGAAAATAACAGAGCAGTTAGAAATGTTTTTATAGCTCATGTCCTTGCATTCCTTGCTTTGAAACAGAAGGTAAGAGATACAAATCCCAATCCAGAACCTAAGCATAGTAATTGATTTGGCCCACTTGTGTAGTTTTTAAGATATTCTCAATGGGATAAAATATTAAATTGAAATCTGGATGTTATCAAAGCAGTAAAGATATGGCAGCACTAAAAGAGAAGACTAGAAAGTTGACCTCTCCAACAATCCTGATTCAACCAAAGGCAGAATAATAAACATTTATTTCAGCAGAGTTTGTACAGCGTGTTGTGTACAAAGTGCAACTTGAATTTGTCCAATAAACTATATTTCAAAGTATTTCATCTATCTAATATATTTCAGGATGTTTATCAGAGATGTGATAAGTATTGTATGAAGTAAAGTGAAATATCTTTGTTTCACTCTTGAGCTTTCGAATGTACAAGAATGTTAATTATGCGTTTATCGGTGAATATTTTAATTGTGTTAGTAAAACAGCTGAACTTTGAAATTTCAAAAAATCAAACTAAATAAAACAGTAAAGGCGATATATTAGTGCAAAATGTAATCAAAGCAAACATTTTAAAAATAATATTGTGTGAGGAAAAGTTTAAAATTTTTACACGGCAATCGGAATTAAAAGTAACTCAAACAAAAAATTGCTAATCCTCTCAGGGTATGTTGTTGACAAAATTGGGTAGTATTAATAATAATTTGGAAGCTTTACAAAGCCATCTTTCTTGTAATGAATTAATATTAATATAAATAAAATATAATGGAGAACAAGAATTATTCACCGACTAGAAAATGTTTCAGTAAATTACACTTGTTCCAAATTGTTAAACAGTCCAAATGAGAAGAGGCTCACAAAGGTTGGATGATTTTATGATTCAATTACTGCCGTAACACATGACTTCTTACTTATACTTAGTTCTGAGCATGCAGATTTCATAGTGAACCCAGATGGTCCCAGAAGGAAACCTACTCATGAAATTTGCTTAGTAGTTCATGAAGTATTTCACATTACTGAGGTACTGCATCATTGGAATTCAGTTCTGAAGAAGAGTCAAACCAGACTGAAAACATTAACTCTGCTTCTATTTCCACAAATGTTGCCGGACTTGCTCAGTTTCTCTAGCATTCTCAGTTTTAGTTACAATGTCTGATTTAAAAACTAGACAAGTATTTAGAAAATATTGACTTGTGTGCTGAATAATCATAGAAGAAAGCATAATTTCTGCCCTTCCTGTGTCTGGTAAAGCAACAAAACAAGGTCCTTGAAATATTGTGAAAACTGCTTCAAAATTCCTGTTTCTTTTGTCTCAACTTGCACTGATGGCTCTATATTGGTTCTCCATCCACTGACAAATAATTTTAATATGCTCACCCTCATGTTCAGGTATTTTTATGGTCACAACCCCCCATTACTGTATCTAACTCCAACTCGATACCTCTTTGATGTAATTACATCCTTCCAATTGTTGTAATGCATTGCGTGCTTCCCTCTCCGCATACTGTCTCGGTCTTGACCTGTAGAATACCCTTCCTAAAGCTCTCTCTCTCCCTTCTCTCCTTTAAGACCATTGTTCAAACCTATCTCTTTGACCAAGTTTGGGTCCCTGGTATGAACGTGGTGGTGGAGATGAACAGCACCTCAGGGTCTCGACTTCTGGCTTCACAGAGGGTCTGTGCGCCAGGCCCCTCCCACTGCAGGGCATTTGCTCTGGGGCACTATCCCAGCACACACTCACATCTCCAGCAGAAGACAGCACTCGAAGAGATCAGCCCTGAGGGCCCCTTCACTGGTACAAGAACTGTTGCCTTGGGCAGGCTGGAGTCCGGACTTGTATTCCTGAGTGTTACCTGAAGCAGAAGTGGGCAGGACTTGAATCTAGAGTGCAGTCTAAAGAAGGAGCAAGATTAGATGCCTCATGATGAGAGAAAGAGAGAGAGAGAGCAAGGTAGCAGCCAAGACCCACAGCATAATTTAGAACTGCGGCCCCGGGGACCCAAGGCAATGAATAGAGCAGGTTGAAGCCTCTGATGGAGGTTATAGAGATGGACAGTGGCAGTGAAACAGATACTTAGCCACGGAAGATCCAGCAAATGGTCTGCATACAACTCCTGAGGTCAAGAGGTGCAAGGGAAGGAAGATCCACTCCATGATGTGGAGGCAATGTAAACTGGGTCACATGGAATTAATAATAGAAGCTCAACAAACTAAACTCTGCTACCCAATTGTTAAGAGATCCAAAGTGACTCCTCTATAGTCTCTCAGTAGATCTGATGCATTCCAGTTTGTTCCTCTAAATTAAACTTTTCAATTAACTTTGTAAAGATTTAATACCTGTGGATTAAAGGATCTCCGTTTTATAAAATGGATGTGCGCTTAAATCTCACATTATATGAATATCTCCTGTTTTTTAGTCTGGGGTCAATTTTTGTCCCATAATTCTCCAGCGAGAATTATGCTACACAAAGGTGCAACATGAAAGTAAGCTCATGTTGTTTTACTTTAATTGGTGTCTAAGAAAAATGCCCTCGGAAACTCATTAAGTATTGTTAAAGTTATTGATTGGAGGCAAAACCATTTGTTGCTGCCTGCACTCTCTTTATAGTGGCATAAAAAAGAAACAACCAAGGATTTGCTTCTGTGTCTTCATCAGCAGCAAAAGATAGGTGAGAGCAGAAAATCTGGTGGGGATCCATTACACTGCATTGTTATTCATTTTTCTGTCAGACGAATTTTCCCTGCAGAGGTGCTGTAAAGTTCCACAACACAAACATTTTATTTTTACTGCTAACTACTGTTTTAGTGCCAATCTTATTGTAAGGTGTGCCCTCAGGGATTCCTATGGGATCTTCTTTTGGAATACCTTTCCCTCTATGCTCTTCTTAGAAGAACAAAGGGAAGACAAGCTGGTAAGGCACTCATTCTCCATGTGACCCATGAACAGTGTATACCAAGACTGCATTTTGTAAACAAAGTCATCAGTGAGTTATTATATGTGCAGAATGCTGGCCTATGTCTCATCTCCACTTCACACACAATGCTGCCAGTGGCTGTGAAGGTTGTCATAGCCCAGAACATTTATACAATGGGCCCATTCTATGCAGCTACCAGGGTCATCCATCACAATACTTCAATAGCTGTGCACAGATCTATGTAGCAATTTATTTGTATTACGTTTGCTCAGCAAACCAGTTCATTACTTTTCCAGAAACCTGGATCCCTGCTTTATTTCATCCAGCTAGTCAACTCCTGTTGCCTTACCTAAGTAGGAAACAGCACTCTATAATGATTATCACTTCTACTTTGCAGTGACAGTAAAATTGTAATATTATTTCAACGTCCAGTTCTCATCTGACTGTGGAGGGATCTGTTTATGAAATAGCCCGGAGTGGAAGTATTCTCACATTATTTTAATAGGCTCAGTGCGATTTTATACTAGGGTTAAAACGAAAATGATGAAAAACCTCCCTCAGACCTCTAGGGCACTTTTACATCTACCTAAAGTCAATTTAAATTCTTACAAAGCACAGACACCACCGCCCACACTATCTAAACATTTCAATTTGAGCTGCTCAGAGATCGAGTTCAGCCAAATGCCTGCAATCAAACATGAGCACTGATCTGCTCTGAGCTGGGGAATTGGAACTCCAGCCAGTTAGATGTTAACTAGAATACTGTCTGACTAACATGTATACTACAGCTACTAATTTCACACCAGATATCATGCAAAGGAGTTTCTGCAGTGACTTCTCAGTCACAACGACCAGACATGATCTCCAGACATTTGGCTCGATTCAGAGCAATATATGTCACCAAGTAATTTCTTTAATTAATTCATTCATGGCATGTGGTAAAACGAGCATTTATGGCCCATCCCTAATTGTTAAGATAGGTTTACTATTGCATTCTGACTATTGACATAAGCCTGAGGGTTATCATTATGGGATTAGTGCTGCTTGACTGATTTCACTGCCTACAATCAGGTCAGTCAGTTGTCTGTCAGTTCTCAGTTTGATGACAGTTTCCAAGTGCTTATAAACTCTTTGAAGTGGTACAATGAATACAAATGCTTGTTTTTATAAGGGATTAAGGGAAGTTGTACACAGTGAATTTGATTTACTAGTGAGAAGTATTTTTAAAGCAGTAATAGAAATATGTCCACACAGAAGGGTCCTGACTCGAAACATCAACTTTCCTACTCCTCTGATGCTGCCTGGCCTGCTGTGTTCCTCCAGCTCCACACTGTGTTATCTCTGACTCCAGCATCGGCAGTTCTTACTATCTCTCACACAAATAGTTACACAGTGGGGTTGAAAAGGAGGCTACTCACACCTGTTTATGATAAACTGGTTTCTCCTGCAGTGCCACAACGATGCCACCCGAAGGTTGCAGGAACAGCAACTCATATTCCGCTTGGGAACCCTGCAGCCCAATGGTATCAATGTGGATTTCACAAGTTTCAAAATCTCCCCTCCCCCCACCGCATCCCAAAACCAGTCCAGCTCGTCCCTGCCTCCCTAACCTGTTCTTCCTCCCACCTATCCCCTCCTCCCACCTCAAGCCGCACCTCCATCTCCTACCGACCAACCTCATCCCGCCCCCTTGACCTGTCCGTCCTCCCTGGACTGACCTATCCCCTTCCTAACTCCCTACCTACACTCACCTTTCCTGGCCCCATCCCCGCCTCTTCGACCTGTTTGTTTCTTCTCCACCTATCCTCTCCTCTATCCCTCTTCTATCCGCCTCCCACTCTCTCCCTATTTATTTCAAAACCCCCTTCCCCTCCCCCTTTTCTGATGAAGGGTCTAGGCCCGAAACGTCAGCCTCTCTGCTCCTATGATGCTGCTTGGCCTGCTGTGTTCATCCAGCCCCGCACCTTGTTGTCTCGGATTCTCCAGCATCTGCAGTTCCTACTATCTCTGGTTTCTCTATACCTCTCTTTTGAGCATAAGGCTCATAAACACTGCATCTGGGAGCTATTGAATTTTGACTTTTGGTGAAAACAATGGGGCTAAGATTCCACAAACAGTTTTATATTAGTCATTTACACTTTAAGACTCTTCCAGAAACAGGCTTCGATATGAGGTAGTACCTTTTTTGAACAGAAAAAGTAATCGTCTGACTCATGGCAGCCATTTTATCAGCAATACACCTACTTCTAATAGTCAAATTGAATAATGTTTGTATCTTGAATGTTAGGAATATTAAAGTTAGGAAGATAACTTTACAGGGCCCCTGAAACATTAGTTTTGATTTTTTACAAAAATCTACTCACAGATGTGACCTATTCTGCTGAGTATTTTCAGCACTTTCTCTGTTTTTTTAAATTCCCTTTCCAATGTGCAACATGCAGTACTGAAAGGAACAAATTAAACCATTCCTCAGTGGTGTCAGCTCCAATGCTAGTACACAGAGAAAGAAAGGCAAAGTGTATTGATAGGTTATTACAGCAGTTTCAGCAGAAGCTGGATACAAGCCAAATGAAACCATTTTACACATTTAAACAGTGATGCTTCAAGCAATTTGAAGTGGAGTTTGGACCAATTCCAAACACTGGCAGCTAGTAAAGCTGATAGCTTTCTGTCCTGTACACCAATGGAAAAGGCCCTTTACTTCTCTCAAAATAACTTGACAGAATGGTAAAGTTGCTAGGAGAGAAGTATGAATGAATGAATCTGAAGCTTTGAGCCCAATTATTAGTGTCCGTGTGCCAAGATAGTAAACCATTTGCTTTCTCAAACAAATAAGAAAAAGTGATTACTTCAGCCACTGTTTCTGGAACATAGCTTTGACGGTTGAAAATTATTGATATAAAATCTTCGCCTGTTCTTTGTTAAAATGTCTTTATAGCTCTAAAACTGTATTTTTAATAATTCTATAAATACAAAGAGCTTCAGATTTCCTCATACTGATCTCATCTTGTCTTCCTTGCTTAATGCCATTGGATTTTTTGGGCATTATTGGTTAATGAATAAGTTTAACATTGTTAATGAAAAGGAGCACTCTGCATTGTGGAACAGTTCCAGTCTACTTACCCAGGCAAAAATGAGGCTGTATCGAAGTAAATAACATTTGATTCCCCTTTGCAAACATATCAGGGAGAGGAGCAAACCAGGAGAAACAGTGTTACCATTTAATAAAGTTTCGGAAAAAGTGAGGATTTTAGATAAATATGATACGGATTGTCCAACTAATTATTGGAATATGTTGGATCCCAGCAATCTTTGTGTACTGCAGATCATGTTACACCACATCAATTTTCATGGCTCATGCAGGGAAGCAAGGAAAGAGGAATGAATGGAAATTTAGTTATAATTGACTTCTTAAGTGTCAAGAGCCAACGTGCTATTCCATTTTCCCGTTTTTTAACCTTAGATGGAGCACTGGCATCAATAGAGGGACCATTGCTGGCACTCCTAACGGCCATTGTAGAAAAAGAAATCAAATTGTATTGATTTGAGATCATGGTAGTCACCAGCAAGTCTGTCAGAAGACAAAACAGTACAACAGATTGCACAATCCTGGTTTACTACGACAGATAGTTATCCATAATGAAAAATTACTAAGTACCGAGATTTGGGACAAAAACTGAAATTCTACAATGGTAGTGATCAATTACCTCTCTACTTTTTATGTATAAAGGCATTGTTCTAAAATGTGTACAAACACTTTTTTCCTGAGACTATTCCTCATATTTTCCCATTTTTCTAATTAGTTTTTCTTTACAATGATCACAAAATTTTTAATGGTAACCATGGTTTGAACTGCAATGCCGTTCCCTTTACTTCTCACATTTTGTGTTGTTACTTCAATGAATAGAAAGGTGCCCTGTCTGATTCTAAGTTCCTTCACTAATTATGTGATGTAGTCACATTGCTAGCCCCTAAGAGAGCTGCACTACCAGAAGCTCGGATTTTTCCTCTGCCATTGTGTAAAGACTTCCTGTTTCTGCTTGACAATATGGCACAGGCGAGATGAGGAAATGAACTTCATAAAATTTTGCAGGCACAAATCCAAAGTTTTTTCAT
This sequence comes from Rhincodon typus, assembly GCF_021869965.1. Classification (NCBI taxonomy): domain Eukaryota; kingdom Metazoa; phylum Chordata; class Chondrichthyes; order Orectolobiformes; family Rhincodontidae; genus Rhincodon; species Rhincodon typus. The sequence goes on along the minus strand of NC_063337.1, from coordinate 87,954,698 downwards.
TCAGCAATGTAACATGCTGAGCCACAGTATGCTGTCACAGGAAATGAAAAAAAAACTTTTCTTTAAGTAAATAGATGATTTCTGGCTATGTGAGAGGCTTCACTTATGTGGCTCACAGTTAGAAATGTTGCTGGGATTTGCCAACTTGTGTGGCACAGCAGATTTCAAGAACCCCTATTGTTCTAGGTGGTCTTCACAGAAGAGTTTTCACAGTACAGGGAATGAGGTCTAAATTACAGTTTCATCATTGGCATTAATGCTGGTCAGAAGTGGGAATGTTAGCGATAGATACAGTTCAAGATACATTATGGACACAGTTCCTAATCTCTGAGGAATGGAGTTTCTTCATTGTTTATAAACATCATGTGATAAACTTCATCATCTTTTAAAAATGTTCACGCTTTAACTTTACTTCATAATGTTCTGATGTTAAAATATTTTATTCTCAATAATCTGTCTGTGAGTATTACTTCAAATAAAACAGCAATACAATTATTATTAGTTTTCTGACTTTCATATTGAATTGCAATGTCAATTCTGCCATGTAGTGGATTCCACTCCTTCAACATCCAGCCAATGTGCAACCAGGAACAATGAATCATGTGGGCTATCACCTAATTCCCTGCTAACAATCATAATGCTTGCATTAAACAGTGCCATCTTAATTTGAGCCATCACGTCAAACTAAACTGTGCTTATTGAACAACAAGGGCTAAATATTGACTGTGGTAAGCTAAAGACCATCTTAAGTTACTGGTGCATTTGGCATTTGAAGATGGCATTTACTGACCTTGACTATTCATGTGGGGCCATTGAAATGACTGCCCTAAGATCCTTGGGGCTTAACTCCTGGCATTGGTCTTGATGGGAGAAAATTCTCACCGTTTTTAATCATGTGTGGAGGTGTCTCCTAGTGGCCTGCAGACGGGGGGAGGTGGGGGGGCCTTCAAATTTTTACCTCCCCACCAAAGCCTCCAGTGCTGCACATGAAGGTAATTGAATCCATTCTCTCCAATTTGCCACTGATTCCCAAGTCAAATTGACTTCCTATACACAGCCAGCAGCTTTGCATCCACCATGCACCTCCCCTTCAAGGTGTGCAAAGGTGCTAGGAATTTCTGGTGTTGAGCCTTCCCCTGCTATGGGCAGCGTGGTTAGTATTGCTGCATGCTGCTATCAATTCAATGAGCGGGCATCAAGAAGTTGACATGCTGCTCCATCTCAATCAAAGGGCATGGGTTAATCAAGGATTACTTTCCAATTTATTGCACTCAACTCCACCCCATGCCCCAAACCTTGTGTTGTCTACCCCTCATGCATATGCTGCTGAAGCACCTTATCATGTCCAGATATTCTGCATTTTCTTTACCATATATCGGTCCTTGTTGTTTGTGAGAGCTTGCTGTGCACAATTTACCATCGTGTTTACTACATTACAGTAGAGACTACACTTAAAAAGTACACCATTCATTGTAAAGCTCTTTGTGGCATCCTGAAGTCACAAACAGCATTGTAGAACTGCAAGCCTTTCTGTTTACCATTATTTTGGTCAATCTTGCTTTCTTCATTTCTTTCACAAATTGCCTCAGTATCAGTTCATTATTTCACAATCAAATCAACTTTTAAAGTACTGTTTATAATTTATCCCTGATTATAAATAGAGTTATGAAAAGAGACACATGTTATTGATCATTGATTTGATACATCTACTGGATATTTTGGTTTTGTTGTTCTTTCAATGAATAGCGTGCTATCAAATCACATTTTGCAGTCACTCATGGTGACTAATAACAAGCTGTTCAAATTATCTGGATATTATTTAAACAAACTTGATTGAGTGGCAACCAAGATTACTTTACAGATGCTTAAAATTGCAGACTTATTTCAAAGCTACTGAGTAGTTCCTCTGTCATTTCCAATGATACAAAATTTGCTATCTGAATCCATTATTTCACTGTAATATTTAATGTTCAGTGAGTCTTCTCTTATTTCACTCCAATATTTGATAAGCATCAAGTCCCTATTATTTTTCAATAATCATTCAAGTCTCCTTTGATTTTACTATAACATTTCTTATTCAATAAGTCCTCAATCATTTCACAGCAATATTTGATACATATCCCCCATAATATTGTATTTGATTATCAGTGAATTTCTGATTTTGCAATAATATTTGCTATTTCAGTATCCTATATCTCATTAATACTTAATGTTCAACAAGACACTCAATTTCATAGTCATGTTTAGTGTTCACTCTTCCTTATCCTTTTACATTGTTTTAACATATTCTTAACCTATCTTTTAATTTTAAAACCAGATATTAAGTGAGTTTCTCAACATTTTGCATTATGACCTGATATTCAGACATATATCCCATAGTTCTGCATCATTGCTCAATGCAGTAAACAGAAATGAACAGAAGTCAAAAGGTATTTTAAATCCACACATTGTGTAAGCAGTTCTGGAAGGGTGGCGTTATTTCAATCACTACTTTTGACTAACAAATTAAAAGAGTGAAGATATCATCAGAAATGGTTCAGTGGGATTACTGCTTTCACATTCATCCAGTGCCTAATTTACAATGAGTTAGATTTCAGATTTATTGCAGGTAAATTCTGACAATCTGTTTTCCTTAATGTTTACTGTTCTGTCAAACTGTGCCATCCTGCTGCCTTACGTTATAGTGCAGCATGTACACAAACATTGATGATGGATGCTTTGTTAAACTAATTCACTTTCTCTTTGGTTAGAACAACTGTCAATGTGATTTTCTTTATCACTGATGAAACTTATTTGTTTTTCATTAGCATATGAAAAAGTACTTTAAGCAAAAGACATGAATAATCCATGTTAACCTACAGCAGGTTACTGATCATCATCTACGTTTGGGCTAACAAGTGGCATGCTGACATTTGTGATGACAACAAATAAACTTGCCTTTATAGAGTACCTATAAAGCAGAAGATGCCTCACAGAATGCAATTGGACAGAAATCTGACCCTGAGCCAAGAAAGGATATTTGCAGGGGAAGTGATGAGAGGAGTAGATCTTAAGCAGAAGAAAACAGTGTTGTAGTGTACGAAGTCCAGAACAGTGGTAATATTCCAACTCTGGCCAGCAGGAGGTAAGTTTTCTTTATTTTTTTACTTAAACCAAACAACATCAGGGTTTTGCTTTGTATAGTTGGTCTGTGATTGGGCTACACTTGGAGAATAATCCTGAGTGCACTAATAGCTACATTAATCGGTAATTTAAGATAATCAGTTGCCCCTGTAATGTGACTCTTTTAGACTTGGTAGGAAAGCCATGCATGCACAAACAGTGACCTTTTCTCTGCAATAAATAGAAATAGGTTTAGGGTTTGTGCCTTTAAGGAATTACAAGAAGCTTGACGAGCCAAAATTTTCCCAATGCCCTTTCGACAGCCATACCTCAGCCAAAGTGACTTGCCAACTAATTAGCATGTTTTTCATCTGTAGCATAAGGATCTGTGATCATTTAAAATTTGGCCTTCTCGGATGTATTCTGGTAAGTGCAAGACGGAAAGCTTTAGCAACATGGCTCTTTTCAGAGTAATGTTCAACTTCTGAACTACCAAACATCTGACTGTACAGTCACTCCAATCCAGTGTTCCAAGCCTAACAATCACACCTCTTCCCAAATCCTGTCTCAACTAGAATGGATCTTATTCACTATAGGAGCTTAGCAAGTTTAATCTGCTGTGGTATTATCAAGATTTCAATGACAAGCTCTGAACTGAAAGTGAATTGTACTAGTGGCTTCAAATTTAATTTTGTCAAACTACATCTCTGAACAGGTTGATTAGAAAATATCCATACCATGGCAATAATTTTAATATAACTCACTTGCTGAAAAATTGACCCAATCTGGTGTTTTTCATCTCATCTGATTTTGCTCTTCTCCTAAATCAGTGAAAAGCGTTATTGGGGATGGGATATAAAACAAATGCTCACATCAATCCTGTGCTTCCCTATTTCTTCATTTTGACCATAGTTATCCAAGTGACTGTCACATAACCCACATTTCCTATTTAAATTATATATAACTACAACATAGATATCCAAAGTGACATCTTTAAAACTCAAAATGCTTTGCAATTGTTTGAAATGCAAGGGCCTTTTTCCTCAACTAAATCATAAAGACAGAAATCGAAAAATATCATTCATGCAACGTGCTTTCCCATATTTCCAAACCTCATCTCTCAGACCTCAATATCTGTTTTGACAAGTCAAATCATTCCATAAAAGTCCAAATATGTAAGCCAGTCTGCATAGAATTTCAAAAGGATAAAGATGTTTAAACAGCCAAGCGTCCATTAACATGTGTAATGCATATCTCCACATCAGTAGGAATCTGCTTTCTAATGCCTCTCCTGGTTAGACATCATTATCAATTCCAGGTGCCTCCCTGGGAGCAATGTTTTACTCATTAATACATTGAAAAGCAAATGCTAACAAAATGCCATGGCCCTGCTCTAAATAAGGATGGCAGCTAATTTCCACAGTGCTGTTGTCACTGTTTTTTTTCTTGCTGATAATATCAAAGTTTTTTAACATTTCTGACAAGGCTCAGGCAGTTAAAGCGTTGAGAACATGAATGTTTGACAGTTTAGAAGTGTAGCCTGCTGTGCATCTGCCCCAAGAAAACTTTGAAATGTTCTCAATGTCTTCTTTCCTTTGCAATAAACTAATGTTTATGAGCACTGTCAAAATGTTAGTGTTTCATTTTAAATCCCTGCTCTGTGACATCTATGGCTTATGAAGCGTCAGTGATGGTTAGAATTACCAAAGTGAGTTGTAATATTGGAACCATGGATGGCACACTGTGACCAAAAGATAAGAACTAGAAAGGCAAAAGTCAACCCAGATTCCTGTTCTTATCTATTGAATCCCATTGGAATATAGTGGGCAGGGCTTTTCCTGTGGGCTGCAGGATCCATCATCAGACTCAAATGGAGTTAGCAGCAGAAGAGTGTTGAAAACAGTCACTCAAAATAAATTTCACTGGATAGCCGACTGATGGCCCAAAGATGGGTTCACAGCTAAGGAGGAATGTGAAAAATGTTTTAGGATGGAGCTGGGGTAAGTGGCAAGCAAGTCGATGATGTAAAATTCTGTGGCCTAATTCTTAGCCCTGATGGAGGCTAAAATTCCATTCCTGTGAGGAAGAAAAACACGACAAGAAGCACACTCTAAACCTGGAACCTCTACTTCCTTGAAAAATGAAAACAGCAATACTTGCAAGTTCACTTTGGAGCCAAATGCCACCCTACCTTGAATCTATATGACCATTCCTTCATCACTGCTGGGTTGAAATCATGAGATACCTTCCAAAACATAATAGTGCCCATTTACCTAAAGTAGATGAATTGCTGCCATGCAAGGAGTTAGTTCATCGTGACCTGCTCAAGGGAAATCAGGGAGAGGCAATAGATGCCACCATCATCCATATACATGGACGAATGAATGAATAGACAAAATTGTCACTAAAACAAAGTTACAGTCCGTATTCATGACAAGATCCTCATTGTGACAGTACATGGATTAAATTCTCATAGGAGAGTGGACTTGAGAGATAAAAATACATTGAATTCTATCAACCTCTTGTTGTATAAAACTGTACGCCAATCATTTGTTTCCTTGTAAAAAGTACAGTATTTGGATGAAAACATAATGTGTTTGTTTGAAGCACAGCCATACCAGCTGTATTGGAGTTGATGAAAACAGCGCAAATATGACAATGATTTACATCTTTTTTTCTGTAAAGCTGTATTTACAACACACTACAGTTCATAAACAGTTCTAATACATTTGTTTTTTTTTTCAATCTATTCCTTGCCATGCCTGCTGTGCAAAACAAGTCAATACTGGTGCACACATGGTTTATGCCTCTACATAATTTCCTGTGTTTTTCATTTATCTGTCTACCCAATAAACCCCAACTCACATTCTGTCTTTCTTCCCCACAACTTACTTGCCTGCCACCTGTCTTTCAATTGCAATAACTTGTCTCTGCCATCTTGCAGTTTTGTCTAGTCCTCTTCACTGTATGCCAGATCACCTCATTGTCATCACCAGATTTCAGTTTAATGCTGTGCCTTTCAAAGTCTAAACTATCCCGACTTGAGTTTGAGGAGAGTGCCACCATCTGACAAAGACAGAGCTACAAATCAGGGGTAAGCTGCGGTCAAACAGAAGGAGCAGGAATCAGATGTCCAGAAATCTATTCACATCAGTCATATCTGATATGGTAAGGGTCAGGACCTCTTGAGCTGGGTTCTTCAAAGAAGAGATTTTTCCAAACACATTAGGCTGCTGCTGTAATTAGAAAGTGAGAGTATTAACAATCAAAACTAGGGACTCTGCAATCTCATGCAAATGACTGATGCTTTGGATAGCAACTCTCTGTTGTAATTGTACTGCCTTATAACTTCCTTTACTTTAAATACTTGTCTATTTTTCCCTTAAAGGATTCAATGATCTATGCCTTAACTATTCCATGTGCGGTAAACTTCAACAGTCTTATAGAAAAAATAGTCTTCCTAATCTCTCTTTACTGGTGTTAGTGAAGGGGAATTTATGGTCAGTAGTGGTGCAAAGATTCCTGCTGTTGACTGCTAAGAAAGCTGTCCACAAGAGTTAGTGATTTCTATGGAACGGATTTTCCTTTTCCTATCAGCAGCTTGAAACTGGTGCCAAGTCACGGTGATCTCTTAGCATACAGCAAACTCACAAATCACATCAAAGTATCCACACAGACAGAAAATCAGCAAATTAAAGTCACTTAATATTTTCCACTTTCAATTTATTTCTCAGATATCAAAATAAATAATTATGGCTAGTTTAAGATCAAACCTAAAATCAAGATAAACAAACTTGTTATAAAGGAAAAAGATTCTTTCAGAAGAGTGGGATTTTTTTGTCATGAGACAATTTTTATATTCCATTGACATGAAAATAATTTTTCAGCATTTGTCAGCATTTTGTCATAATTACATAGTAAGCACGCCATTAAAACACTTTATTCTACGTGGCATACATTTTACAAGTTTTTTTTCTAGCAAGAGTATTAACTAAAAATTGGAAGTTTTTTTCCACGCAATGATTTTTATTCTTGCGTAGTGTGGGAGTGCCTCAACAGCACAACCTCTGGATGAGTGTGAAATTACTCTCAGAACAACTTCTGGATTTCAGCATTATTCTGTTCATGCATGCACTTTTGAAGTTGTCATCCATTTCGATGGACTAATGATAACTTTATCATTATTATCACCGCAACATCTGAGCTATGTTGGATTGCCTTCAGTCACTAGCATCCAAACAAATAAATTAGTTTCTCTAATAACTCTATCAAAGCCATTGACAATATTAAATCTGTATACTAAATCTACTCTTAGCAATATCTAATCCTGTCAAATTAAGATCAGTATCTGCTCATCCATAGCATCCTGCTGGAGAGTCTATACTGTGTGATCTCAATGACTTTAGTAGTTCTTTCAAAGTGGAGCACTTAAAACCTGATGAATTGTGACCTGACCATTTTTTTTTACACTTTACTGATCTTTATTTTACTCGTGTCTTATCCAACTGCTTGTGAGTCAGCTTATTGAGTTTGTTCGAAAGCCGATATTACTCATAGAATCATAGAATCCCTACGGTGTGGAAACAGGCCATTCAGCCCAACATGTCCACATGACTCTCCGAACAGCATCCTACCCAGACTCATCCACCTACCATATCCCTATAACCCCACATTTCCCATGGCTAATCCACCTAACCCATGCATTCCTAGACACTATAGGCAATTTAACATGGCCAATCCACCGAACCGGCACATCCTTGAACTGTGGGAGGAAACCGGAACACCTGGAGGAAACCCACGTAGACACGGGGAGAATGTGCAAACTCCACATGGACAGTCACCAGAGACTGGAATTGAACACTGTGGCACTGGGGTGGTACGGTGGCTTGGTGGTTAGCACTGCGTTCAGAGTGCCACCCCAGTGTCCTGGTCATTAGTTATCCCTCAAGCAAAATTATTAAAATAAATCTAATGTCAGGTCATTGTCATAGCACAATTTGCGGGCGCTTGCTGTGTGCAAGTTGGTGGCTGTGTTTCCTACATTACAACAGTGACGGTATTTCATTATGTCTAAAGCACTTGGATTTTTCTGAAGTTAATGAAAATACTGCATAATTGCCAGTCTTTTTTATGTATACAGATTTTCCTATATGGTGATGAAAATACTCAGAATAACATTTTAATGCTCACAACTTTGCTCTCCAAAACATAAATTCCAAGCATGAGGTTCAGGCACTTAGTAGTCTTAAAGGAAAAAAAGCAGTGAAAGATAATAAATATCAAATCTAGTAATCTTTAGTCAGTTTTACTTAGTATGTTTAAAGTCTGCTCAAAAATAAATTTGCTTAGTTCCTTAGTGATCACTGGTATTTCGTAGTTCAAAGTTATATGTGCTGTCTGATATAAACTATTAGATCTCTTTGACTAATTACATATACAGGATAAATGAACATCAAGTGGGAAAATTACTACAAAGTAATTGATACCTACTGTGTTAGCAATTCAATGAAAGGTCTAATGGTTTGAAACTCTTACGAATGGCATAAATTTTCTCTCTCTTACTTTACTCATTTCAATGATTATCAGTTAAGTTTGGATGTATATATGGTGGCTACCAGGGTGACCTAATTCTATCAGACCTTTCAACTCCTCCATTGCCTCTGTGTCATTGGATTGTTTAACCGATATCTTGTCATGACACATTGCAGATAAATGTTGGGAAAACTAAAACCATTGTCTTCAGCACCTTCTCACCAGCGACAGCATGTCCTCTCCTAAAATCCATGTCATTGATCAAGTTTCTGTTTCCCCCCAGTTACACCTCTATAAAGCACGTGGGAAACGTTTATATGTCACAGATGCTATGCAAATGGATGCTGTTGTTTTGTTTAATATCAATTCCAAGGAACAGTTCCTTCTAGAAATGCTGAACATACCAGCACCGCGTGCAATACTTAAACACTCAACAACACCAATACAAATGGCTCAAGTCAAATATTGCATTTCTTTTTGAACCTCTGGGTTACACAGTGAACCATCACTCGACAATTTGTAGATTTTTGAAAATCCCTGTGGTCAGCAAGATTGTTATCATGTGTTTTTAAGGAAAACGTGGCTCTAGTAGGATATGTTGATAAAGACTGCATTTTAATAGAAACCTATCATATTTTTCAGCATCTTTTCCATTCTTATTTGTATCAGGGTACAATGCATTGCACTTTCCAACAGTCAAACATAAGAACTTAAGAAATAAGAGTAGGAATATTCTGTCTCATTCTGTCCCTTGAATCTAGTCTCCCATCAATAAAAATTTTGGTTGGTTTTCTCTCTCAATTCCAACTTCATCCCACTTCCGTCATTTCTTGATTCACTGAGACCCCAATGACCTGTCTACTTCAGCATGAAATATACTCAACGATAGAGGATCCATAATCTTCAGGCATAAACAATCTCAAAAATGCATAACCTTCCCACGTGAAAATATTTTCTTCATCTTAGTCCGAAGTGTTCAAACCCTTATACTAAGGTTGTGCCCTCCACCACACATCCCCTACCCCATATTCTAGATTCCTTAATCTGGAGAAAACAAAAAGTGTTCAGTGTTTCTTCTGTCAAGTCCCTTCAAAATTTTGCATGTCTCAACAAAATAGCCTCAACTTCTTCTAAACTCTGGAAAGTAAAGGCTCAATTTACTCAAGCCTCTCATCGGTCTCATTCCAGATTTCCTCTCTGTAACCTATATTATTCAACATTTTGCCACATGATGGTCAACAGAATATAATATCAATCAATAATATATGATGAACAGGACTATATTAACTGACCATTATAGTCGTAAGTGTAGTCATTTCATCTATTTTGTTCCATTGATTTTTTTAGTTATTGAAGTCTTAGTACAATTGTCTTTATGCTACCCTAAAATATCAGGGAGAAATAAAGTCAGACATTTTTCTCTTGATAGCACACTTAATTAGTTTCTGACAATTTGTTTGTGTGTATATGTGTGTATGTAAGTATGTATGTATTCCAGTAACAGGGATCACAAGTGGAGGGATCTATCCTCTGTAAACGAGAGGTCACCAAAGCTCTGCTGTCCACATCCTAACTTACATCAGGTCCTGTACTTCCCTTGTGCAAGTAGAACGGTATTGTTGACTCCCGGTTAAGTAACACTTTAATTTTAAAATTCATATCTTTGTTTTCAAATAATTTATACGCCTTACCCCTGTCAATCTCTGTAATCTGCTCCAGACCCAGAATCATTTGAGATATCTATACTCTTCCAAATTTGCCATCCTGAACATCCCTCATTCAAACGTAGGGAGTGCTGCCTGGTTTACTGTTCATCATCTCATTGCTTCTGACACTGGGCTTAGGTAGTGGAACGTGGTGTGGTGGAAAACACAGGAGGCAGATGGTTCAAAGGCGTTGAAAACTCTGATTTTATTGGAAAACAAGCAAATTGATATATTTACAGGAAAACTGGAAAGTGAATATCAAACTCAACTATTAATGACAGGCCTGTCTCACAGTTAACCTGACTCTAGTTAAGCCTTACAGCCAAGACTTGATACAGTGGGTTCAATAGTTATAGTGAGTGGTTGATACCAAATGGCTGACAAAGAGAGAGAGAGACGTTACTTGCTAACCCGAAGTCCTTTCCCACTTCCCTTCCTTAGGGGTGCCCTACACCGTTTGTCCCCAAACCCCACCTTCCCCTACCTTAGACTAGCCAAGCTGGGTTAGAGGGTCTCAATGACCTTAGGCTCACCCCTGGAGTGGAACGTGATTTTGACTTGCTCTTGTCCATTGTCTCTTGCCGTAGCCGGGGCTGTGTGGATGGCCGTAGGTGCTGATACTATCAGCCTGGTGGTCTCCGCCGATGTGGTTAGGTACGTTAGACCTGATGGTGAGTACCTTGGGTTTCTTTCCTTTTCTGGTGGTCCTTGTGAGCGGGTTGTTGTCTTAGATGGTGGTGGATGTTGCTGGTGATGCCCCGGACGGTGTCTTATGGCTCTGGATGCCTTTGGTTGCCTCCAGACATGGAGTGAAGCCTTGTGGTGATTTGATGGTGTTCAGTGGTTGCGAGGGTTGCTCTTGGTGTGGAGGGTTCACGGAGTCCTTGACTCGGGAGGCATCTACGGGAACTTTTCTCTCAATCGGTAAGTCTGACCGATCTCGTTTCCCTTCCTCGCGGCTTTAGCTCAAGGACTCCTTCGCGTATGGGGCCTACTTCTGGTTTGGACTCTTGAACCACTCACACCGGGCGGGCACAGAGCACACACCTAGTTGCTGGTGTCACAGCGCACAGTGCTGGGATCGGGGGCCCCCAGTTATACCCAGCTGTAGGCTCCCTTATCTCCCGCCAAATCTGGTATTAGCTGCTGAGCTATTGTTCCTCCTCCCGGGGCAGAATGAGCTTCCTGATCACTGGAGGAGGTGGGAGTGGCTTTTCGATTGAGGTGAATAGTTTCGATGGTTTGGAATGTCCAGTATTTCCCTTGGATGGGTATTCGCTCAGGTTTTGAAGAGTAGTGTGAATTTTCTTACATCCAAAGGTGAAACCAGTTTACATGTAGCACAATGGTGTGGAATGTTCAGTATTTCTGCGCCTGAGCACTGGTTGGAAATTGAAAGGCTTTGTACCTCTGTGGGCTCCAGAGGGTCTGAAGTTGTTTGTTTCCTGCAGTCTGGCTTCCATTGTTTAAGCTGGGGCATGAATGGGGGTCTTTCTTCCTTTTAGTTTTACAAGCTAACCCCTGTTCCAGACATCTGCCCCTGGGCTTGCATATTACCCAGTCTGTCCCAACCAGCCTTTTCCTAGTTCAGTTGAGGTCCATGGTTTCTCGAGTCCAAACGTTCAGTGAATTTTAGGTCCAAAGTAATTTCCACAAAATTATATCTTCAGAGAGTTTTAAAGTGTGTCCATAAGCTGATGGGGATTTTTGCCCCAATTTACACAAAATACTCTATCATTAGTGGCCATTGTCAAGGTTTTAAGCTCTGAACATCCCTCCACAACATTGTACTTCTCAACCTATCTTTTCTCCTTCAAGAGATTGCTTTAAACCTAGCTCTGTAATCAAACTTTTGGTCTCCTGCCCAAATCATTTTAATGATTTTACAAAAGTATGGAGTACACTCAGTCACAGTTCCTACAGATTGAATGGTGGCGAATGTAATCCCCACCTCCCTCTTTAAAACAGGCGGGAGAGAAAAAAAGAACAGAGAATAACAGGCCAGGTAGCCTTACATCAGTCATCATTTATTATAAAAGACATGATAACAGAACATTTGGAAAACATTAATGAGAAAGAACAAATCCAGCATGAGTTTAAGAAAGACAAATCTACTGAACAAATCGACTGAACTTGTTTGAGGATGGAACTAGTAGAATAGATAAGCGAGAACCGGTGGACACAGTGCATTTGAATTTTCAGAATACTTTTCGTAAGGTCCCTCATAAGAGACTAGTGGGGATAGTTAAAGTGTATGAGATACAGGAATATTAGCATGGATCAAGAATTGATTGACAGAAGGAAACAGACACTGAGAAACTAGGGGGACATCTTTCAGGGTGAGAAGAGAAAGATTTAAAAAAGACATGTGGGGCAAATTTTTTTCAAACAGAGTGATCTCTGCGTAGAATGAACTGTCAGAGAAAGTGGTGGATGCGGGTACAGCTACAATGTTTAAAAGACATTGGATAAGTTCATGAATAGGAAAGGTTGGGAGGGTTATGGGCCAAGTACAGGCAGGTGGGACTAGTTTAGTTTGGGAACATGGTCAGCGTGGACTGGTTGGACTAAAGGGCCTGATTCCATCCTGTATTACTCGACGAGTGGTAGGAAGTGGCTAGTGGGCTACTGCATAGATCAGTGCTTGTGCCCCAGCTATTCACACCATATACATAAATGATCTGGATGAGGAAACCAAATACTCACGTTTCCAATAATGCAGATGACACAAAACTGGGCAGGATTGTGAATTGTGAGGATGAGGTTAGGAGACTTCAAGGTGATTTGGACAAGTTGAGTGAGTGGGTAAACATACGCCAGATACATTACAATGTGGCTACATGCGAAAATTCATAATTCAATGTGAAAAACTGAAAGGAAAATTATTATTTAAATTGTGATTTATTGGGAAATGTGGATGTACAAAGGGATCTGGGTGTCCTTGTACACCAATCAATGAAAGTGGACAGGGAGGTGCAGCTAGCAATCAGGAAGGCATTTGGTATATTGGTCTTCATTGCAAGGGGATTTGAGTTCAGAAGTACTGGTGTCTTACTGCAGTTATACTAAGACCACACCTGGAGTACTGCGTGCAGTTTTGGTCTCCCTACCTGAGAAAGGATATGCTTGCCATAGAGGGAGTGCAGTGGAGGTTCATTAGGCCAATACCAGGGATGGCAGAGATTGGTTCAGTTGGGCCTGTACTCTCCAGAGTTTAGAAGAATGGGAGGAGATATAATTGAAACATAAAATTCTAATAGGGCTGAACAGATTAGAATGTAGGGAGGATGTTTACCCTGGTTGGGGAGTCTAGAACCAGTGTATGGGGTGGACCATTTTGGACTGAGATGAGGAAACATTTCTTCACTCAAAGGGTAGACAAACTGTGGAATTATCAACCACAGAGGCTGTGGAGACCAAGTCACCACTCAAGAAAAATTGTCTGGATTTTAAATGCATCGAGGCGTATGGGGAGAAAGTGGGAATATGGCATTGAGATTGAGGATCAGCCATGATCATTGTGAGTGGTAGAGCAAGCTGAGAGTTGAATGGTCTACTCCCAGTCTTGGTTTCTCTCTTTCTATGTTTCATAGCACTTTTTGAGTGAGTTTACTTGCTGCTAGTAGATATTAAGCCCGCTGTCATGGTTACTGCACTGTACTACATTTTAGCAGAGCAGTGTCAATTGAAAAGGAAATGGAATGACTGACCACCATATTCAGGAATCGACAGCCATGATGTAGGCCAAGAATTTCCTCTAAACCTCTTCAATTCCTCCCACTGAATTTTCGTAACACATTGTAGAAACATCATTTCTTGACTTGCAGTATTGAAGTTATGGCATCAGAGCAAAGAAAGTTCTAAGGAAATTTAAAATATAGAGTCATAGAAACCAAATAGCATAGAGACCATTCAGTCCACTGCATCTGTGCTAGGTCTTTATGGCTGCTTTTTACAACTTCCTCATCAAGTGCCAGCTCAACTCCTTTACAAATGAAGCTTTTCAGGTAGGGGTTCAGATTTCAACAATTCCCTTTGAGAAAAATAATTTCCTTTTCAACCCTGCAGATCTTTTGCCGATGATTTTAAATTTGCTGTCTCAGTCACCAGAGGAAATACAGTGGCTCAGTGGTTAGCATTGCTGCCTCACACTGCCAGGGACCTGCGTTCAATTCCAACCTCTGTGTGGAGTTTGCACATTCTCCCGTGTCTGCTTGGATTTCGTCCTGATGCTCTGGTTTCCTTCCACACTCCAAAAATTTGTATGCTAGGTGGATTAGCCATTGGAACTGAAGGATTGCAGTAATGGGGTAGGGATGGGTCTGGGTGGGATGCTCTTCAAAGGGTCAGTATAGACTTGATGGGCCAAATGGCTTCTTCCACACTGTTGGGATTCTGTGATTCTAATAAAGCTTGTAATCTTGATGTAAATGTCTAACCTCTTCAGTTCCAAGGAGAAAAGTCCTACTTTTCCAGCCTCTACTCCAAACTGAAGTCCCTCATGGAATGTTAACACACTATTCAACCTTTTCGCTTTCTAAAGACTTTGCACCTTTCCAGAAGTGCCATACACGGAATCTTCCAGTTGAAGCCAAATCAGTGATTTCTAAAACTCTAATATCTTCCCGTTGCTTTTATACTTCTATGTATTTCTAAGCCAAAAAAGATTTTTTTTTACAAACTACCTTAAAGGCTTTCCCTGCATATGGACATTAATGCATATGGACATTAATTCATATGGACATTAATGCATACAGACATTAAGGTCTCTGCTCTTGCAAATGTTTCAAAATCATGCAATTTATTACGTCCTGCCTTTGTGTAACAGCCCTCCCAAAGGGAATCAATTCACCATCCTTGGCATTAAAAACTCTATCTGTCATGATTTTGTTCATTTAATGTAATCATGCCATGCTGATCAACTGAAAACGTACATGATTTTGCTGAGAGAGCGCAGAGAATTAAGTGACGTATCGTCAACAAATTTGAGCATGTTACAAAACTGGAGCGTACAATATTCTGTGTGCTATTCACAGGTGGAATTTATGGAGGTAATTTGAATCCATTTTTCATTGCTGACAGTGGGTGTCATGTCAAACCAAGAAAGCCAGCTCCTGGGATCAGGTATTTAATTGGAATTAAAGTGTTATACAATCTGAATATCTGTTTTTATTTCACGACGTGTCAGTGAGAATGGCATTCCCCCGAGTGGACTGTATTTAATTAAGAAGAGTTGCAAAAGACAGCCCAGTGTAATGGCGTTTTCAAGTACCAACGTGCTGTACTACTGTGGAACAGGATGCTGATACCTGACATTAGGTGACACCCTCCAAATTGTTCTGTTAAGTGTATCCTATGGGAGTGAAAATTGAGGGCACTGGATAAAGGATGACAACTTTCAAGATCAGCTCTTTTTGATTTTTTTTCTGATCATTTCTCCTTTCAAATTCTCTTGAAGATGTATAAAATATTTTAAAAAGTGACCACAAAAACTGTTAAGGTTCCAGTTGCTTTTTGCAACTCATACAGTTTACGCAAGCTATGTTTGAGTCTACGACCTTTCGTAATCAATAGTCATACTTCATTCATGCACACATATTCTTCATGAAGGAAAAAGATTAAAAAAGAATGGATAATGACGCAATTTTGAAAGTCACTAGGGCAGGAAATGCTATTTAGCATAATTCAATGATCCCAATTCTGAAGAATTAATGGAGTCGATGTTTTGCTTTCATCATCTGGGCAGTAACTGTGCAGAGTGGATCTACCACCGTTTACAATACCTGCAAGAATGAAAGGAGTTCATATTTTGCGTGCAAATTGACCACACTGGCTAGATGAGATATATTTAGATGATCATAGACCAGGAAGTCTGAAACTTTATACAGAAAGAAAAGCCTGTATTCATTTGACCACTGGCCCTCTAAGTGCTTTACAGTCAATGAAGCTTAAAACGTAGTCACTCTTGTAATGTAGGAAAGATGGCTTATAGGTGCTCAGCAAATTCCCAAAAAAAATCAATGTGATAATGATCAGATAATATGTTTTTGTAATGTCAATTGAAAGATAAATATTGACCAGGAAACCAGTGAGAACTGTATTGCTCTTCTTCAAATAATTGTCAAGGGATCTTATGCATTCAACCAAGAAAGCAGGTGTACCTCATCTGAAAGATGGCATTTCTATAAGACAATAAGAAATAGGAACAAGAGTAGGCTGTTCAGCCGCTTGAGCCTTTTCTGCCATTTAATAGGATCATGGCTGATCTGACATTCCTCACATCCACTTTCCTACCCGTAACGCTTGATTTCCCTGCTGATCAAGAATCTATCTGCCTCACCTTAAATATACACAAGGGTGCTGCCCCCCCACCAGCCCAGCTATTTGTGACAAGGAGTTCCAAAGACCTATAACCCTCTAAGAGAAGGAATTCTTTCTTGCCTCAGTCTTATACTGGTATCCCTTTATTCTGAGTCTATGCCTTCTAGTCCTAGGCTGTCCATGAGGGTGAATATCCTCATTGCATTTACCTTGTCAAGCCCTTTAAGAATCCTATATATTTCAATAAAATCACCTTTCATTCTTCTAAAGGCCAGTGAGTAAAGTCCCAACCTGTTCAGCCTTTGATCATAAATTAGTCAGACATGATTCCCTTATCATGAAGCGAAGCTTGGTTAGACTATGATTTTCCAAATGCACTGCTATTATTTCCTTAATAATTGATTCCAATAGATGTTAGGCCAATTGGTCGCTAGATACCTGCTTTTTGCCTCCCTCCCTCCCTTTTTGAATAGCGGTATCACATTGGCTATTTTCCGATCCTCTGGTCCAGAATCCAGAGATTTTGTTTTTGGAAAATTACAACCAACGCATCCACTATCTCTATAGCTACCTCTTTTAGGGTACAAGTCATCAGGGCCAGGAACTGATCTGCCTTTAGCCCCATTAATTTGTCTAAGACTACTTCTTTGGTGATGGTACTTAATTCCTTACCTGTCTTCTTTAGTATTAATGGAATATTCAATAGAATCTTCCATTGCAAAGACTGACAGTAGCACTTCCTACACTGGACTATCAGCTTTGATATACATTCACAAGGCCTGAACTGGAACTTGAACCCATTTCCTTCTGACTCAGAGGCACCAGCAATGCCAGCTGAAATTCACCTGACACTCTGAATCTCAGCTGGGAACCAACAGGCCACCATGTATTCTTTGTACTTACAGTGAAGATTACAAGAATAAGCTAGACTTTATGGTGCTCATCACTATCCAATGACTACTGACAAAATGTACCTGTGCGTTACATCCAGCTGAGGGTGGGTAAACGTGATGCTCACTAAGATTGAATAGCCTTGAATTTCATGCTTGAAAAATGGTCATTACAGAGAGATTTTGAAAGGTTAAGAAAGTGGGCAAACAGCTAGCATATAGAGTATAATGTAGGAAAATGTGAAGTTGTTCATTTTCACTGGGAAAACAAAACAATAGAATATTATTTAAGTGGAGAAAAACTGCAGAAAGCTGTAACACAAAGGGACTTGGGAGTACTTGTAGATGAAACTCAGAAAGCTAGCATATAGGTGCAGCATGTGATCAGGAAGAAACAGAAGGCAAGCAACATCTCAGGAACTATACCCACGCAAGACATGGCTTTTTTCTGAAAAGTGTATGTTAATTATAGAGTAAGGAAAACATATGATTGGCTCAGCAATGTATCCAATTATTTAGTAATGTATGCATGCGAGTGTGCTAAAGCATGTATTGTTATAGACACAGATAAGAATATACAGCCTCGGTTCTCCCTCTTGACATTCATTAGCCTTACCATCGCTGAAGGCCCTATCATTAATGCTATGGGGACTAATTAACCAAAACCCTAACATGCGATATAAATACTCATGATTCCAACAGCAAGACAGAGGCTGAGAATTTAGAAGTAAGAAACTCACCTTCAGACTCCCCAGAGCCTGTCCACCATTTACAAATCAGATGTGTGATGGAATACTCCCCCATTATCTGGAAGACTGCAGCTCTGACAACACTCGAGAACCTTTACAACACCCAAGTCATAGCAGTCTGTTTGATTGGCACCTCATCCAATACCTTCAACATTCACTCTCAGCTCCACCACTGCTGCAACATGACCACAGTACATACCATCCGCAAACTTCACTACAGGAACTTTCTAAGGCCTTTTTGACATCACCTTCCAAACTAGCAATTTCTGCCTCCTAGGGGAACAATGGCAGCATATACATGAGAAAACCACAACCTCAAAGTTTGCTTTAACGCATTCACTAACCTTCCTTCATTGTTGCTGGGTCAAAATCCCATATCTCCATATCTAACTACACTTGTGCAAAGGGTGGCTCGCCACCACCTTCTCTAAAGCACTTACGGGTGGGTAATAATATTGCCAGCAATGCTCACATCCCATGAACCTTTTTATTTAAGAAATGCTGATAAAGAGGAGAGAACTGGTCTTGATGCTGCTTTGTAGTCATCCATTCAGAAATCACTTAGAAACTCATCTCTAAGGAGGAAAAATTAAGTTTTAATTTTAGTTTACCACAGAGCCTCTAGTTGTGATTTTATTGTTTTGTTTTTGCTTTCCTGTCTTTATAACTTTTCTTAGAAACAAATGAATCTAAATATTTTACCAGAGTTTTAAATAGAACGATCATGTACATATTGATATTTTGAGGTATTAATAAATAATAACTCACATTGTTTAATATTTTCCTTGAGTCCTAAAGCTTTTGGAAATAAAGATGTAGTTTGAACAGCAATTTTTTTTTGATTAATGTGTAGAAAGGGTGAGATCATCAAGCAACCTAGAAAAGTTAAAAACCTGGTCTGCATATTTACCGTTCATTATCCAAGAAATATACTGCTAACATTTTCACTGCAGTGGTGAAGAAGCCGAGGATAGGGAGGGGATTTGCAACCAATTTGTTCAGATATACAAAATTCATGAACAGTCCCTTCTGGCAAAGAGACAGCACTGTTTGCCCACTTGCAAATAATTTTAAATTTGATGATGATATAGGTGCTAAAACAGCATTTTTCATCAGAAGAAACACTTCAATTGAACTGAATGACTGTCAGTTAGAAGTGTAACAATCTTCATTGCTTGGAACTGTCCCTACGTTTGTCAAGCAGCAAAACATTGTGCATTTTTCAATTCATTCATAGGATGTGAGCAATGCTAGCGTTATTGTCTATCCTTACTGTCCTTAAATTGAATGGCTTGCTTGACAGTTCAGAGGGCAGTTCAGACTCATATTGCTGAGGGACTAGAATCACATGTAGCCCAGGCCAGGTGAAGGAAAGCAAATTTCCTTCCCTAAAAATATTAGTGAACCAGATGGATATTTGCAACAATTGACAGCATTGACATGGTCACCATTAGACAAGCATTTTAAATTAATTTTTGAATTCCAATTTCACTACCTGCTACAGTGGGATTTCAATCAATGTCCCAAGACACATTAGGGACTCTAGATTACTAGTCTAGTTGCATTACCACTACACACAGCCTCCCTAATGAATTATTTATTCATAACACTAACAAATTGGATTTATATATCACCTTCAACACAGTAAAACATCGCACAGCACTTCAGAGGAACATTGTTAAACAAAATTCACTTATTCACTAAAAGAGATGTGATTTAAAGCTACAATCAATCACGTCACTGTGTGTGTGTGTCTACATACTTGTGCATCAATATGTACAACTATGTGTGTACGTGCACGTCAACATGTCACTGTGTGTAAGCATGTGTACACCCGCATACATATTATGGCACTAAGGTTTAATTGTAACAATTCAATGATATTAGTACCAGCAAACCTCATTGGATTTCACTCAAAGGTAGTGACTTTATTCACTGACTGAACAGCCAGGTGAACATCTATTAGTCTGGCAAGTCATGCCTGGACTTTATAGTCTTCGGCAGCCAGGTAAGGCTGTTGCCTGTGGACAGTGGGCCAGTCGCTCTCCCATCCCAGCAGTGCCACTGGCATCAGTGGTCCCTGGCATCAGTGGTCACTGATGGTACTGCAGTCAATCCCCATTGGGAAACCATGGAGGGCTTCAGAGTGGAATGTAGTAAGATAGCATCATCAGAGTCATTTTAGGATGGACCTGCAAATAGAAGGGCTGGGAGGGGGAATGAGCTCAAGCAAGAACGGCCCTAAGTTTGGGGGAGGAGGCCTTCTTTGGGGCAAAGGGCATCAAAATGGAAGGACTCTTACCAACTTCTTCAAGGCTGTGGATAAGCCCCCAAGATTTATATTTTATGACCTCAGAATGGGAATAGAGCACTACCCATTTATAGTAAAATGCTAAAAGTCATGACAGAGGATCTCAAATTGGCCTATAGATTGGTAGAGAACAGCACAGGCCCAATTGTTGCTGAATGCAGTGGTAATGGCTAGATAATGAGAATGTTCAACCTTGCTATATGGTAACAATGCAAACTGACCACCCACCATCATCCCAACTCTCCTCTTCCAACGCACCTCGACCTTCCAATCTCCTGAACTCTCCAACTCCCGTGAATGTCTAACCCCACTGAACCTACGATCTACCCATTTGTCTGATTCCCCATTATTTTCCAGACCCTCTTGCCCTCCTAACTCCCAATCCTTCTGCTCCCCCAACTTTCAACTTTCTGTGGCCTAGTCTCACATGACCTTACCACCTTAGTCACCCACATTTCTACCTGCTTGGCACCTAAGCACTTACCACTGTGCCACTCAACCAACCTGCACTCTACCCACCTGCATCTTGCCAGATTACCTTGCTACTGCCCAACACCTTACTTCACCCACCTCCAGCCACTTACTCTCTTACCTCACAAATGCTACCCATTTCCCCTATTCTCACTTGCTTACACTCACTGATGCACTAGTTTATGAGACATTTAAACTGTTATCTATCATAACGTGGCAGCTAGTTCGAAAAGGGGAAATTGTTTCTGTGCTGATCTCTCTGAGAATTCCTGCACTGAAGGAGTTCTGTAGGTCCGTCCATAAGAAGATCAACCCGAAAATTCAAAGGACATAAGGAGGCAATTTTTGTCTGGTCAAAAATGCAAACAGGGATTCCAATGGTGACTGAAAGATTTTTAAATAATTTGAGCCTTGGTCCTTTAAATATGCACAAAATGACCATCCATTCCTGGCAACACATAAAAGATTGAACTGCTGATGGTTTTTTTTCTAACTTATGAGTACCATAGGTATAGTTACAACATTTAAAAGAGATTTGGACAGGTATGTGAATAGGAAACGTTTAGAGGAATATGGGCCAAACCCAGGCAACAGGGACTAGGTTAGTTTGGGAAACTGATTGGCATGGGCAGGTTGGACTGATGGACTGTATCTGTGCTGTATGAGTCTATGATTCTATAAATAATAAAACGGCCATTAACAGTTGAACTCCTCTTGAATGCAATCAAACAAATTGGTCACTGCAATGAATCCCTAATGAATGATGCACTTTTGAAGCACCTACAAAGCTGCATTATTTACAGCAACAGAATTTTTTTTTTCAGTTTGGAATCAGTATTAGTACAGTAGCTAACTTAGGAATATAAGACATAGGAGTAGAAGTAAGCCAGTCTGCTCTTTGGATCTGCTCTGCCATTCAATGAAAACATTACTTATCTGGTAATCCTCAACTTCACTATCCTTTCTTTTCCCCATCACCATCAATTCCCCTACTGATTAAAAATATGTCTATCTCAGCCTTGGAGATACTTAATCAGCCAGTCTCAACAGTCTTCTGTAGTCAAGAATTCCACAGATTCACAACACTTTGATACAAGAAATTCTTCCTGATGTCTGTTTTAAGTGTGGAATGTATGAATCTGAGATTCTCACAAGGTCGTCAATATCACTGCAAGACAGTCCTGACTGTATAATGTTGCTCCAGTTATGTGCTTTATTAGTTGCAGTTTAATCATTGAGCCATCCAGAGACTTAGGCTCAAAATCTAGACAACATTAGTGCATT
This sequence comes from Rhincodon typus, assembly GCF_021869965.1. Lineage (NCBI taxonomy): Eukaryota > Metazoa > Chordata > Chondrichthyes > Orectolobiformes > Rhincodontidae > Rhincodon > Rhincodon typus. The sequence goes on along the minus strand of NC_063337.1, from coordinate 87,932,332 downwards.
ACTGAAGGAATGTCAGATGTGCCTTTTTCTCAAGTCTGTTTCTTGTACCTTAGTCTTGATGAGTATAAGGCAAGAAGTTTTGGGACCTGTCTCCTTTTAAATCTGGAATATAAATTTAGTGTCAGTTGTGGTCGCCTTGCCAGCAATGCCCATATTCCATAACAGTGCACTGACTATCCTTCAAATAATCCTGAATGCCTTTCAAAGATTATGAAGTGTGCTATACAAATGCAAGTCTGTCATTTATTTTGTTACTTAACCCCATTTGACAAGTAACAGTTGAATGCTGTTCTAGATTTAAAGTCATGGGCAGAATTAAGGTGTCACCACTGCAGCATCATGTGCATTCCCATAATTTTAAGTATCAAAGTGAATTTATTCCTGGATAAAATAAGTTATGTGTTATTGTATAAAAGAAGTTAATTCTATAACCCGGGTCCTGCAATTTCGGAAAAGATCATAAAGTGCTGATCTGCGTTGTGAGCTCACCCACAATATCTGTTCATTGCGACTTCCTCTTCTGCATTTCACCAGGTTATGTACACAGAGGAAATGCGTGCAGTGAGGCAGGCTGTCGGGAGTCGCAAAACTGGGCGAACTACAGCTTGCAATGCATGAAGAGTTCACTGTGTTCCAGCCCAGTCTTGCACAAAAAGGAGTTGTGAAGGGAGGATTGTGCCCAGGGCTTCCTCATTATTCAGATGGTACTGAAGTTAAACAATCTGTTGACTCTGAGGAGCGAGCTACATGAGAGCAGAGGTAACCAAACAAGCGTCTGTCGTCGTGCGAGTTTGTCAGAACGAGTGGCAAATGCAAAGACAAAGCAGTGGGATCGGGTGAAATGCCAAGATAGGTGCATGTAAACATGCTGACACACTACTCAGAGAAGGCGTGAGGCCAATGTAAATATTCACCTGCGGCACCCTCAGCTAGACAGTTTGCTAAGCATACACAATCATAAAAAAATACACTTCAGGGCTAGGGGAAAGAGCAGAGGAGCACGACTAATTAGATAGCTCTTTAAAGCAGTTGGCAGCAGCACAGTGGGCCAAATGGTCTCTTTCTCTGCTCTCTGATGCTAGGATTCTGAAAGAAAATCAGCAAGGAAAAGCACGTCTGCCAAATACCAGCTAACACAGTTAACCACAGGCAACTTATATTTGGGATTACCTTCTCTTTTAAACTGCAAAGTTCACCAAACTGAATTAAATATTGAAGTGATTGCTTTTTCTCACCCCTCATACTTTTGTGACTCCAGCATGCGGGTGATCTCATTGCAGTAGCCTGCCAAGGATTAGAGCCCACAGCCATTTTCATTTTATTTATTTATAGCGAGTCCAGGTCACATAGTGTAGATTACTTCTGTGATCTTCATGGGCATATCCAGGTGGAACTCTGGGAACTTCTATTTCACAGAAAGTAAACAAAATGCCAATGCAAAATCTCTCAAGTGCTGTTTGGCATACTTAAGTGCCCATGTTGTTAGTAGCTTTTTAGCTCATGCAATTCACCAGTGCTTTCAGCAAATAAATAAAACATTGCATACTGATTTAAGGGTTCACAAAACCTATTACCAGTTCACATTATGTTCTCTTGGATTCTAAACACACCAAGAACATAAGAAATAGGAACAGGTGTAGGCCAACATGGCCCCCTCAGGCCTGCTCTGCCATTCAATAAGATCATGTCTGAACTCATCCTTGCCTCAAATCCATTTCCCAGCCCATTCCTGAGAATATATGACTCCCTTATAGTTCAAAAATCTAACTCATCCTTGAGAATTTAATGGCTCAGCCTCCACAGCTCTGAGGTTCTACTGTCCACTCATTTCTAAAACTGATCTGCTCTCCACTGATTAACACTCAGGTGGATGTCCAACATGTACTTTTAGCAGTTTGTCGCCTCACATTTTCAAGCAAGTCAGTCCAACATCGGGGACGGTCAACCATGCATAGATTGATAAAATGGAATGGAGGAAATTACAGGCGAGATTTATTCTGCCAGGCAATGGACTCAACAGGCTCGATTTTACACAGAAGGGTGCAATCTCTGCCACCTGGCTTGGCTGGATTATCTTGCTACCACATAATGTTCATTGGGTTTATGCCCCTCTCTTAGGAGATATCCCAGCTCAGAGAACTGCTGGCCATACAAGTGGTCTGTACTGTCCTTTCATGCAGTATGAGTGTAATTTGATCTTCACATTGGTATTTCTTGTGCATTGTCTTAATGAGTAAAAGATGGAAAATTTCAACAAACTACCTTTTCTTAGCAACACTCAAGTCATGGTTTATCACATAAGATGTAACTATAAACAGGGTTTCATGAACTTTTAGACATATTAACTATTCCTAACAAGAAGTAAAGAAGATACATCTGTCTCAGGACAGTCTGATTAATCCTCCACCCAGAAGATGTCAGACATCATCAGACAGGTAGGAGCTCAATATAAAAACCAAAAGAACTGCGGATGCTGTAAATCAGGAACAAAAACAAAGTTGCTGGAAAAGCTCAGCAGGTCTGGCAGCATCTGTGAAGGAAAAAACAGAGTTAATGTTTCGGGTCCAGTGACCCTTCCTCAGAATTGATGGTGGCTGGGAAAACGTCAGTTTATATGCAGAAAATAGGGAGGTGGATGGGGTAGGGAGTAAACGATAGGATAGAGCCCAAAGAGAGAGAAAGACAGTTGGACAGACAAAGGAGTTGCTAACGATCAGGCTGGGAGGGTGAATAGTTGTTAATGGGGACTGTTTGTGACTAACAACAGGGGGTATGTACTGACAGGCTATGTGGTAACAAGGCCTGGTGTGTGGGGTGGGGTCTGGGACATGGGAGAGTTTAGACCCTAAAATTATTGAACTCAATATTGAGTCCAGAGGGCTGTAGGGTCCCCAAGCGGAAAATGAGGTGTTGTTCCTCCAGCTTGCATTGGGATTTGCTGGAATACTGCAGCAAGCCAGAGACAGAGATGTTGGCCAAGGAGCAGGGTGGTGCGTTAAAGAGGAGCTCAATATAACTCAACATCAACTCTTTCAGAAGTCAGACGACACCAGGTCATTGTCCAAAAGGTTTATTTGAAATCACAAGCTTTCAGTGCGCTGCTCCTTTGTGAGTTCAAGTAAGAGAGGAGCACACAGGCACAGAATTTATGGGCAGAGAGATCAAAAGATTATACAAATGGGGTGAGCGGAGTGTCGACAGGCCAAATAATACATCTCTGCAGGTGATCAAGAGTGTCAGACAGTGTGACACTTTCAACTCTTTCAGAACCATTGCCTTGTATGACATTTGTTGATTGATTAGTTCACAACAGCAGAGAAACTTTCAATTTTTGCACCTGATTACCTCCCAAGGTATCAAAGATTGGCATGACGATTATCTAAAGCATGGAGTTTGAGGCTGTTAAAAACAGCACAGGGATTCAGGTACCTGCGCCATGAGGATTACATTTGTGCTGTGCGAATGTGTAGCCCAACAAATCTCTCATAAGCGTTAGTTAAACATCCTCTCCTCTTTGATAACTGTAGATGTGGCATATGCAGAATGAGCTGCCACTCACAGATTGATCTGAAAGGCTTCATTTCTGAATCTCAAACGGCAATGACAGGTATATCGTATGCTGCGCATATCACATAAGGTGAGGAACAACTACACTCTAATGAACAAGGAGTCAAAACCTGTAGAGGGAGAGGAGAAGGAGAGGGATGATTGGCAGGAAAATTGGGATAGATAAAGGTAAACCAGAAAAAAAAGCTACAACAGTATTGCAATTATGTGGTGTGTTTCACATCACAAAGAAAGCTTCTTGACTGTCGAACTAACTCATTTTCTCTGCAGTAATGTGACACCCCTACTTTTTTTCACTACTTACCAAGGAGCATGTCTAATTCTGACAACAAATGCTTACTTCAATGTGGTCTGACGACACACTGTACCAAAATGCAAACATAACACAAACACGAGTCACAGTATCTTTAATAATTTCTGTCCCCATGGGGAGAAGGATACTGATCTAGTACAAGCCATTCAATGCAATCATTAAGGTAGAGGAGAGAGAGAGGGGAGATGTTGTTCCAAGAGAGATTGGGCGAACAAGCAGTGATTCAAATAGTCATTAGGTAGTACCGAACTTGAGTCTTGCTAAAAAGAAATGACATTAATGTCTACCCCAGTTAACCATTGATCTCGTTGTTGACCCAGCCTCTACACCTTCAGCTGCAAAGAGTTTTAAAGTCATACAGGCCTCAGAGATAAAACATATTTTCATCTCTGTCCTAAGAAGGTGTCCCCTAATTTTAAAACATTAAACATTTTAATTGTTAAAAAATTAACAATTTTTTGTTAAATTATAAATTAGCCATGTTGTCGTTAAATTGCAAAGCAGACTCAAGTGAGTAATTATTTTCCTCCAGTTCCCCAGCTCTGGACTCACATATAAGAGGAAACAACCTTTCCACATCCACACTGAGCCTTACAATAACCAAACTGGGTGGTAGGTAGGAACACTTCAACAGCGTATGCACTTTCCTACTGCCTTAAAACACTCTGATTGTGCAATTTGATTATGTTTTCAAATAGTCCAAAATCTTCACAAACCAATGGATGCATGGTTGCATAATCTAAGGCATGAAACCTGAACTGGGATTGGAAACTCATGGGGAATTTAATGCAACCATTCACATTAAAGCCATGCTTCATCTAAAAAAATACTGACAATTCTCAATAGCATTTTATTGGGAAAGTTTATGAACACATAGGATGTGGTGCATTAAGCGTTCGGATAGAAGGTTGTGGAATTTTTTTGAGGGACTTTAGGGGAAACATCCATAACTTGGATTAAAAAGCCCTTTTGTTTCAGTGTGGGGCAGTTTGCCAAAATTTTGGCTCAAGCTGGATGTGTGAAGCAATGGCTCCTGAGAAAGAGCAGTAGTTTAGGACTGTTACAAAAGATGTTTCTCAGTGTAAGGAGTTTAGTTTGAAAGTTCCAGATCATAAGTGGGATTAGTTAAAACTTTGAAGGAGTTAGTTGAAGCTGACAAAATCTAAGCTCAGTTGAATGAAGGCTCCAGTGAAAGGCTGACAGATTCTCAAGTGCGGGCATCAAGCAATAGTTTCCTTAAACCTTATAGATATGAAATAGAAGATAATTTCCTCTGGTGTGAATTTGTAAAGGAGGGTTTTTGGGATGAATACAATTCTACTTTACATAACGCATGATGTGTTTTGAATTCTTTAACTCTGTGTTATACGTTTATAACTTGTATAATATTTATTCTATTTTAAGTTTTTTTGTGTAATAAGCTTCTGTTTTATTACTTAAACCATATCTGTAGTTTTGTGTGCTTATGTTTCATCAAAGAAAACAAAATGTTATCGATCAAACCAGATTTCAGTCTGAGATCTGACATGTTTGGAAACATCATCAGCTGGGATCATAACAATACGTTAACAGAAAGAGTTTTGGGCAGGGATTTGAAGTTTGGGAAAGTATCTATTTTCGTCAGAGCATAGGAACTGGAGGAAAATAATTACCCACTTGAGTCCGCTTTGCAATTTAATGAGATCACGGCTAATTCCCCACATCCCTTAATACCATGGGTGAACAAAATCTATCAATTACAGATTTAAAACCAACTGATGATCTCGCATCAACTGCAACTTAGTAAATGAATTTTAAATCTCTGCTGAGCAGAAGAATTTGCTAAGTTCACTCCTGAATGCCTAGTTCTAGCTCTGTTCCTGTGCCCTAGACTTCCCAACTTACGGAAATTATTCCTTGCTATCTACACTATCAATATCAACTAAATACATTGAAATCTTTGAGCAAGTGATCCATTAATGTGCTAAACTTCAGGGAATTCAAATCTAGTTGGTGTCATTCAGGTTGCTCAGCAAATGCCTCTCTTGTTGACAGAACAGCATGTAGTGTGAAAGACATCATGCTGAGGCAAAGAAATCATAAAATTGAAGCAGCTTAAAATGTTGCCACGGTTGCAACTTTTTTCCTAAGTGCAATCAGTGTTAGAATCATAACGCTTTTAGTCATTGTAAGTAGATGATTTGTCACTAATGCCACTCTCCTTGACTCCATCCTGACACTGCTGTTTCACACGAGGTACCATGAAATCATTGCTCCTTTATAACAGGATGCTTCTTCCCAAGCTTTTATCAGTCAGTTCTGCTCAGGAGCTCATCACCACAGTCCAGTTGAGAATTTGAGGTTTTGCTACCAAGTTATAGAAATTATTGAGTTCTTATGAGGGAATCAATAAGGAATTGTCCAACCCAATATCCTGAAGGAATTTGAGCTCCCTCAGAACGTTGTTGCATGACTCACACAAAGTCCCATTCAACAATACCTCAGTGCCTGCCAAACTGCATTGATTCCCATTTCAGCAGCCATTTCAGAGTCTCAAGTTTAAAATTCTCCTTTGTTGGTGTTGCATTGTTGAACTGTGGCAACCAATTTGCACTCAACAAACCGCTGTAAACTGCAGTGTGGTAATGATCACTGTTTTATTGTTGTTGATTCAGACCAAGAGACCAGGGAAAACTTTCCTGATCTTCAACTAGTGTCAAGGAATCTTTTCATAGTTGGCATTTCTTACAGTACAGCACAACCTTCTTCATACTGCACTGGAATATCAGGCCAGAATGGGTAGTGGAAGCAGGTCGAGAGTGAATTTCAAAAGAGAATTAGATAAGTACTTAAAAGGATAAAGCATTACAGAGCTTTAAAAAAGGAACAAGACAACTTTGGGCACATAGTGGCTCACTGGTTAACACTACTGCTTCACTGTGACAGCGGCCTGGGTTTGATTCCAGCCTCGGGTGACTGTCTATGTGGAGTTTACACATTCTCCCCTTGTCTGTGTGGGTTTCCTCCAAGTGCTCCAGTTTCCTCCGTCAGTCCAAAGATGTGCAGGTTAGGTGGACTAGTCATGGGAAATGGAAGGTTACATGGATAGGGTAGGAGGTGGGTTTCAGTGGGATGCTCTTTGGAAGGTTGCTATGGACATATTGGGCCGAATGGCTTGCTTCCACACTGTAGGGGTTCTATGATTCTATGAAATTGCTAGCTCCACCAAACCACCAATACAAAAAAATGGACCCACATGACCTTGTTGTAACCTGTATTAATTGTAGGATCCAGTATGAGTGAGACCTGAACCCACAAACTTCTAATTTAGAAGCAAGAGTGCCAAGTTCAACATTAACTTCAGAATGTTTTAAAAAAAACTCTTGTAGATTTCCCAAACAAAATCCAGCCTGATTAGCACATTGGTGAAACAGTTTAGATGCTGCATGTTGTGTGTTAGAAGAGGGAATGCCAGGAAAGTACAGCAATATTTTAAAAGCGGTGGAGCTTTGGGGTTGAGGGTTAGAGGGGCCAAGAGGGAGAATCACAGATCATACAGACCAAAACTTGGTAGGCCAGAAGAAAACTCTCTGCTTCTGCGTATGTACTTACCCTGTGGATCTGGTCCTTCTCACCTCCATCAACCTGCCAGGATACACATGCTCAGGGAAACCCAGCCAAAATGTGATTAAAACTAACAAAAAAACCTGTTCAAATGGAGACACACAACTTCCTTTAAAATTTAATTGAAAAACTATTGGAACTCAATTCACCCCAATAAAATGGAAATGGACAGGTAGTAGAGGGCTTTGGAATGATAGAACCATTTCCTTCCCATCTGCCCCCAAAAAAAGGTGTTAAAATGACCATACTTCTATTACAAAAGCAGAAATTGCTGGAGATGTTGCCAGAGTTGGAGGGTTTGAGCCATACGGAGAGGCTAAATAGGCTAGGCCTATTTTCCCTGGAGTGTCGGAGGCCGAGGGGTGACCTTATAGAGGTTTATAAAATCATGAGGGGCATATCATGAGAGTCCGGTTATTCTTCATCAGAATTGGTTTGAAATGGCTCACTGGTTAACACTGCTGCTTCACTGTGACAGTGGCCTGGGTTTGATTCCAGCCTTGGGTGACTGTCTATGTGGAGTTTACATATTCTCCCCTTGCCAAAATGCCAACTCCGCTTTCTTCCCACAGGGAGGCACGGTGGCTCAGTGGTTAGCACTGCTGTCTCACAGCTCCTGGGACCTGGCTTTGATTCCACACTCAGGTGCCTGTATGGAGTTTGCACATTCTCCCTGAGTCTGTGTGGGTTTCCTCTGGTTTCCTCCCACAGTCCAAAGATGTGCAGGTCAGATGGATTGGCCATAGTGTCCAGGGATGTAGAGTAGCCATGGGTAATACAGGGATAAGGGGGCAGAGTTGGGAGGCTCTCCATAGGGTAGGTGTGAATATGATAAGCCCAGTGGCCTGCTTCCCCACTGAAGGGATTCTAAAACAAAAATTTTGTCAGATCTTCTGAGTTTCTCCAGCAATTTCTGTTTTTGTTTAAGGTCTGCAGTTCTTTGTTTTATATTATCATAGATTTTTTGTTCTGTTTCTCGCTGTTGAATTAATTTGGGTTAAGAAAAATATGATCATAAATACATATGTGTGTGTGGCTGTGGAAGAGAGAGAGCTTGTGTGTATGCATATTGTATATTTATTCAATATATGTACAAACATATATAAAATGTTCTCCAGGATGATGAAGATAAATACATCAACTTATGTAAAGTCTATCTCTGTTCTTATTTATCTACTGAAACTTCTCCTTCAACTCATTAACAATCATTTGTGTTATTAAATTATTCCAAAAGCATTGCTGTTACTTTATTTCAAGCATGCCAATATTCTCCTTATGTAACTGCTGGCTGGTCTGCCTGCTGATAATGTATAGTAATGAAGGAATGAAATATCCGTAATTATTCCTAATGGATCAGATTTGGAGAGTTAATTCTCTGAGGACTGTTGCAGGCTTTCTAAAAAAAGGATAAGAACTCTGAGAAAAATTTCTCGTTTCTTTATCTGATTTGTGCCTGAAATTCTGAGAATTAAAAAGTCTTTCTCTCTTTGCTCTACGCTTTAAACTCAAAACTTGTGAAAATCAATTTTGCAGCTCTCACATCAACTAAAAGGAGAGAACATTTAAAGCTCCAAATTTTTCACAGCATTAAGAGAAAGCTAACATTTGAAATCTCCTCAAATCACTTCAGTGACTGTGCCTCAAAGTCTTGAGGGGTGATTTCAAGATAGTCAATGAGTCATAATGGAACAAAATGAGGCCATTTAGTCTCTCAATTCTATGCCAGGTCTTTGTACAGCATTTCAATCATCTGCAAGTTTAATTCCCTCAAGTGCTCATGTAATTTCCTTTCTAAATTATTGATCACTTCTGCTTCCAAAACCCCAGGGGTCTAGGCCCAAAACGTCAGCCTTCCTGCTCCTCTGATGCTGCTTGGCCTGCTGTGTTCATCCAGCTCTACACCTTGTTATCTAAGATTCTCCAGCATCTGCAGTTCCTACTATCTCTGGCCATTTAAATAATCAGCTGCCTCCTCTCAAAGTAGAGTTTGGTATCACTGCTGTTTGAAACCCAGACTGTGGGGATTAGACCTGGGTAAGAGCTGGTCTGTTGTAAGTGCATTGAGTTTGGATCGCAAGGATACCACTTTGAAAAGCTGAAGTGGTACCATGCATATGATTCCAGGCAATGCATCCTTTGGGATTGTTAATTGTGGAGAAAACTGTGCATAAAACGTGCATAAATCCTTTGGAATGGTCAAACATATAAAAAGATCTGACAAATCTGCCAAGAACTGTGAAGTGTCACCAACTGATCAGATGGGTGAAGGAGTGTTAACAAGTCTCAAGAAGTGACGATGCGTGTTTTTGTGTTTCTGGGAAAAAGTGTGTTTTTCCCTCCTGCCTCCTCTAAGGGAGAGGGTGGTGGGTGGAAATACACATTAGATTGACATAATTGGCATGAAGCGTCATAGGATAAAGAAGGTGATTAGAGCTCAAGTTTCATAGTCATGCAGTCATACAGCATGGAAAAAAACTTTTTGGTCCAACCAGTCCACATCGAACATAATGCCAAACTAAACTAGTCCCACCTGCCTGCTCCTGGCCCAAATCCCTCCAAAGCTTTACTATTCATGTACTTATCCAAATGTCTTTTAAACAATGTAATTGTACCCACTTCCACCACTTCCTCAGGAAGTTCATTCCACATGTGAACCATCCTCTGTGGAAAACATTTGCTCCTTTCATTTTTTATTTTAGTCTTTGTCAGGCTTTCGAACTAGGCGGCCTCAGGTATTGGCATCATCCTGAGCCGTTCAGGGTCATCTGGCCTGACTTCCAATCCAACCGCTTCCACCTACCCCACTTCCCAAACTAAAAACTCCAGTCGAAGCATTTCAGATGTGGGAAGTAATTTTTAAAGCTTGAGCCTACACGAATTCTCCCATCTCTGTGCACCAAACCCAGAAATAAAATTTGGGACCTTAGTTATTCGAGTCAGAGAGCCATACAGCATGGAAACAGACCCTTTGGTCTGACTTATCTGTGCTGACCTGATACCCCAATCTGACCTAGTCCCATTTGCCAGCATTTGGCCCATATCCCTCTTAACCCTTCCAGATGCCTTTTAAATGTGTAACTGTATTCACCTTCACCATTTCCTCTGGCAGTTTGTTTCATGTACACACCACCCTCTGTGTGAAAAAGTTACTCCTCAGGTCCTTTTTAAATCTTACCCCTCTCACCTGAAACCTATGCCCTCTAGGTTTGAACACCCCCACCCTAGGAAAAAGACCTTGGCTTTTCACCCTACCCTGCCCCTCATGATTTTATAAACCTCTATAAGGTCACCCCTTTGTTGCTCCAGGGAAAATAGCCCCAGCCCATTCAGTTTCTCCCTGTAGCTCAAACCCTCCGGTTCCAGCAAACATCCTTGTCAATCTTTTCTGCACCCTCTCAAGTTTAACAACATGCTTCCTGTAGAGGGGTCACCAGAATTGTACACAGTATTCCAAAAGTGGCCTCACCAATGTCTTGTACAGCCTCCAGCTCTCAGTTCTCTTTGTCCATATTCATCCAAACCTCTTTCAATTTTATACATCTTTAGCAAACCTCTGCTCAAACTGCACCCAGAGAACGACATCAGCTTTTCCAATTTAACTTTAAATCTACAGTCCTACACCCCTGGAAAATGTGAAATCAATCTTCACATTAGGGTGGCACAGTGGCTCAGTGGTTAGCACTGCTGCCTCACAGCACCCGGGTTTGATTCCAGCCTTGGCCGATTGTGTGCAGTTTGCACATTCTCCCAGTGTCTGTGTGGGTTTGCTCTGGTTTCCTCCCACAGTCCGAAGATGTGCAAATTAGGTGGATTGGCCATGCTAAATTGCCTATTGTATCCAGGGATGTGTAGGCAAGGTGGATTAACCATAGGATATGAAGGGTTACAGAGTGTGCGGGGTGGTGGATGAGTCAGGGTGGGATGATTCTCAGAGGCTTAATGTGGACTCAATAGGCCATCTGGCCTGCTTCCACACTGTAGAGATTCTATGAAATTCAGCATAAAGTGTGGTGACCAGAACTGTACTTAATACTACGTGTTTGGTCTAATCAGAGCTGAATAAGGTAATTAAGTATATTTTGTCTCAAGGCCAAAAAAAAAAGCTGAAAATCAAACGCTGCAATAGAAATGGAAGCACAGTGGCTGGGAGTTAAAGCTCTCAATCATGTGTGAATCATTCCCTAATCCTCAATGAATATAGGCAAGGTAGCAGAAAATTAAAGCTCTGTGAATATTGTACAATAATTCAAAAAGGTTATGAAGGGTAAGCCAAATAATTATAGCCTAGTCAGTCTGACCTCAGTGGTGGAAAAACGACTGGAATCAATATCGAGGGATTAATCAGAGATATGCAGCATGGTTTTATTAAGTTGGTAAGAAATAAAGTTCCCTTAATTTAATTTTTGCAGGAAGTAAAAAGGAAGATTGATGAGGGTAACACAATAGATGTTGTCTACATGGATTTCAGTAAGGTTTTATGTGGCAGACTGTTAAGAAAAATTGAAGACTATGAGATGGAGGGGAATGTGGCAAATTGGATCCAAAGAAAGGTTATATATTTGGGAAAGGCAAACAAAGCAAGGGAATACATAATGAATGGGAGGGCAGTGGAAGGTGTATGGGCTATGAGATAAATTGAGTGTTTGTCCACAGGTATCCAAAGATAATGGAATAGGTAGACAATGGGGTAAAGAAGACAAATGGGATTCTTTCCTTCACTGGGCAAGGTATTGAATACAAGAGGAAAGGTGTATACTGGAACTGTATAAGACACAGGTTAGGTCATGGCTGAAGTTCTGTTTACAGTTCTGGTCATCACATTACAGGACGGACATAATTATCTTAGAGAAACTACAGAAGACATTTAAAACAATGTTGCCAGTGATAGAAAATTGCAGGTATGAGGAAAAATTGGATGGGCTGGTGTTGTTTTCCTTAGAACAGAGGAGATTGAGATATAAAAAATAATTAATGTTTGCACAAAATAGACCAGGAAGACCTGTTTCCCCGAGTGGAGAGGTCATTTCCCACGCAATACAATTGATAGAAGGATTACAGGGATCATGAGAAAAAAATTGTTCCCCTAAATGGTGGTGGATATCTGGAATTCACTGTCCATTTTAATGTCTGAGGTCAAAACCCTGAAACCCATTAAAAAGAACCTGGGTCTGCACCTGAAGCACTGTAACCTACAAGGCTACAGAGTAGTTGCCAATAAGTGGCATCAGAATGGGCATCTAGTTTATTCAGCCAAGAAATAATGTGAAAAGCTGAATGGCTTCTTTCTGTTGTTTCTCTGGTTCTATACTTTTTTTTACTATGGTTTTATAGTTCTAAAATCTGACCTGTTGAAGAAATGTGTGAGTTTTGTCACATCTGCACATAGAATATTACGTTTTTCCAAGAGATTGTGATGAAAAAAAAAGTCATACGTAAATCTTAATTGAGCTGGCAAGTGTTTATGTGCAACGGTCTGACAGAAATGCTAACTCTACCTTGGCAAGTTGAGAACGAGCATAGAGTTTAGCTACAGTTCTCCTTTCCAACAAAAACACATATTGAGATATTTTCAAGGAGAATAGGCAAGGATCATACAAATATTGAGAGTAATAAACAACAGACAGGGAGTGAGAGAGAGACATGATTTGATCAAATAACAGTCTTGTCATTGCACATCACAAATACTGCCATATTACTCAACTGCACTGAGAGCAGAGGGCTAAAGCACACTCCACTATGGAACACACAATCTTTTGATCCCAAATTAATTGGTTAGAGGGCTTGGATCACAAGGCTTAAAGTAAATCAATATAGACCTTAAAACCTTGCAGCATTTTGTGCTAAGAGGTGAACACAGTACACATTTTTCAGACCAGAACAAAACTGTGCTATTGGATCGATGAGCTGTTAATTAAATGCTTGCTATTCATGAAACTGAGATACAAGCTTAGTCTGATAGAATTTTACATTATTAAGCTTCTATATACCATTTTCAAAAACACTGCATTCTGACTGGAAATCATAGAGCAAAGCCAAAGGCTTTAGTTGTATTTTAATTTATCCAAAATTGGCATCTTACCATAAATGTATTTAGTTTGTACTGAGAAAAGAATAATGCTATTTGTACTGTGATTTTAACTCATCATTTGCAATAAAGAATCTGACACATAATGCCAGTCAATGGTATAGTGGTTCAACAGCTGGATTTATGCAAGCATCACAGTTTGACGCTTTTTTTAAAATTGCTGATGCAGGAATGCAAAAACAAAGCAAAATACTGCAGACGCTGACAATCCAAAATAAAAATAGGAAATGCAGAAAATACTCTGTAGCTTCAGTAGAGAGAGAAACAGAGTTAATATTTTGAGTGGAACATGAAGATTCTTCTGTAGGGTTATATTTGACTCAAATTGGACTAACCCTAATTTATAGTACATTTGTAAATTATTATATGAGGTGGTCTCTGTTCAAGCCAAAACACAGCCTAACTCACTTGAAAAAGTTCACATGAGCTGGGCAAGCATTCCACAAGTTTACTCATCTCTAGGGAAAGAACCATCACCTAATATCCAGTTCCTTCTACTCCTACATGGATATTACAGAGTGCTGACGGTACTGATCTAATAAACTTCTTCACAGTTATGGAAGGTTTTGATAGACTGGATACAGAGCGAAAGAGTTTCTATTTGTGAGAGAAACCTAAATTGAAGGGTATCAACACAAGGCGTCATTGACTTATCAAATAAGGAATTCAGGAAAAACTTCTTTATCTGGAAAATGGTGTGATTGTAGAACTTGCTACCAAAGGTAATTGAGGAGAATAGCATGGGTACATTTAAGGGTGAACTAGACGAACACATGAGGAAGAAGATAATGGATGGATATTGCTAATAGTGTTAGTTGACAGACATTAGGAGATTCTTCAAGTGGAAGATAAAAAGTTGGTATAGACTGATTGGAGTGAATGGCCTGTTCCTATCACAGATACTATGCAATTTTGAGTAACCTCATAACAATTAACACTTTCTTTTCAAGTTGAAGTCTGCATAAACTTTAGTTCTTTCAGGTTTTCTTTTTAATCCTGAATTACTCAAACCTGTTCTTGTTAAAGTATACAGGTCATACTTCTTGAGACAAGGTACAGAATAGAAGGCAGTCAAAAATGAGCTGTGATTACAGATAGCCAACGTTTATATCTGAACCAAACTGGGATACACAGTCTTGGGAATACAACAAGAAGGCAATCTGTAAATGAGATGTTAGTTGCATTTGAAATAAGATTCTCAAGCTGAAGCCTAATGTGGCTGTAGGAACTCTGATAAATATCAGAAACATCTTGAAAGATGAAAATGAATATCACATTTGGGAATAGAAAGTGTTTTGAAAAGGATGAGTTGAGAAAATGGAGGTGATGTTAATCTTAACACCAGGCACAAGTGGAAGGCAAAAATGTTCATTTGACGAGAGACGGAAACTGAAAACTGAACGGCACCGGTTAGATATCTGAATGGAAATGAAAATTCAAGCTGGAATGGGCTGAGGCAGCTGAGCATGGGAAGTGGGATTGAGGTATGTACCTACTTTATTGACCACTAACATTATGAAGAGCTAGAAAAATTTTGTGTGACATCTACTTTGAATGGTAAACTTCAGACAACTTAAGAACTGTGAAAACCACGTGATTTAGAGTCAAAGTTGGTAAATGGAGCGCATGGGTTCTTTAAGTAGGTTTTAAATCATTGTCTGTATGGAATTTTGATCAAAAAGTTCACCCTGTGAGATACAGACCCATAAAATGCAATCAACATAATGAGAATCAGTACTTCAATAAATGTTTTTACATTATTATCCAACAGTGGATTGTTTGGAGTCCTGCATTCACTCTGCAGGACCTCATCCTTTTTTCTACCAATGCCGTTGGTTCCAATGTGTACAACAATCTCTGGCTGCTCACGCTTCCCTTTGAGAATTTGCTGCAATGCTTCAGAATCGTCCTTGACCCTGGCACCGGGGAGGCAAGACACCATCCTGGAGTCTTGCTCGAGGTCGCAGAAAAACCAGTCTGTGCTCCTGACTAGAGAGTCCCCTATCACAATTGTTTACTTGGACTTCGCCGTACGCTTCTGTGCAGCAAAGTCAGTCATGGTGCCACAGACCAGACCGCTGCTGCTATTTTCCCCGCGCGAGGCTATCCCCACATCGTTATCCAAAACAGTATACTTGTTTGAGAGGGGATAGCCACAGGAGATTGCTGCACTACCTGCCTACCTCTCCTGGTGGTTGTCCATCAATCTAATTGTAGCCGCGGTGTGACCACGTCCCTGAAGCTACTATCTATCACACTGCCTGCCTTCTGTATGCCCCTCAGTGTGTCCAACTGCCACTCCAACTGATCCATGCAGTATGAGATAATTTGCGTAGAAAAATTAAAGAGGAAATATTCCAACCTAGATTGATCTAGGATTACTTACTAAAGATTTTTCCTGACCACAGATGCACATTACACTAAATCTGTCTTCTATGATTACCTTGGTGGCACCCTGCCAAACAGACTACTTTGTACTCTTCATAGTCATTCTCAACGCCTGCAATAAAATGAAAGACTGTTTTATCTTTTCTCATATAGATTTATGTAAAGAATCTTCCTTCCTTCCCTCTCCTCAACTCACTTCTGTCCAAATGAATGCATAAAGTAATTTTTTTACATTGAAGACATTGCCCCGCAACAATGTAATATTATAAAGAAGCAATTTGCCACAAAATTGTATTTTCATATGAGATTCAGTGAAATCAGAGGCCTTGTTTTAATTGAGATTTTCTTTATTCTTTCAAAGGATGGGGATGTCAGTGAATCGCACTTCAACTATGTCACTTGCTAAGCCATTTCAGAGGGAAATTAAGAGGCAACCACTGCTGTGGTTATGCAGTGTCATATAAACCAGACCAGGTAAGGATGGCAGATTTCCCTTCCTACAGTATATAAGTGAACCAGATGGAATTTTTCAAAAAGTCAGTGGTAGTTTCATGACATTATGAATTATTCTAGCTCTATATATTGGATTTACTAAATAAAATTAGTCTCCACAAGCTGCTGTGGTGTTACTTGAACCCTGGTTTCCAGAGTGTTGGGAGCTCTGTGTTATGGTTGAGTGTGATTACCAATCTGAAGAGTCTCTTGGATCTCAAAGCATTTGTCAATTTGCACTGGTAGAAGTGCTGTCTTTCATGAGGTGTTAAACCAAGGCTTCTCTCTGAGCTGCACATAAACGAGCACATGGAGAAGACCAGGAGATTTCTCCCAATGTTCTCGCCAATACTTGTGCCTCAATCAACATCACAAGAACAAGATAATTTGGTTAATATTGCACTGTTGTTTCAAGGAGCATGCACTGTGCTAATGACCTGCTGCATGAACAAATTGACTGCACTTTAAAAAAATTCAGTAGCTGTAAAGTGCATTAGATGTCTGGTGATTATAAAAGGTTCTATAAAAATGCAAGTCTGCCTTTCGTTTTATAACCCAGACAAAGACACATTCCTCCCTGACACACTCAATGCTTTCTTTGCTCAGTTTGAGCAGAATACCAGCGACGTGGTGACGCCTGCCCCTACAGCCCCAGATGCACCTGTTCCCTCTGTCACCACTTCAGAATTCAGATTAGTCTTCCCGGGAGTTAACCCAAGGAAAGCGATGTCACCAGCTGAGCACTCAGATCCTGTGTCGACCAACTGGCAGAGATATTCGCTGATATCTTCAACCTCTCCCTCCTGCAAGCCAAAGCCCCCAACTGTTTCAAGAAGACCCACCATCATCCCCGTACCCAAGAAAACACATGCAGTGTACCTTAATAACTACCACCCAATTGCTCTGACTTTAATAATCATGAAATGCTTCGAGAGGCTGGTCATGGCCCACATCAACTCCAGTCTCCAAACCTGCCTCGATCCCCTATAGGTTGCCTACTGACATAACAGGTCCACAGATTATGCCATATCCCTCACCCTATAGTCATCCCTAGAACATATGGACAACGAAGACACCTACATCAGACTCCTGCTTGTTGACCACATCTCCACCTTCAACACCATTGTCCCTTCCAGACTGATCTCAAAACTGCGTGACCTCGGTCTCGGCTCTGCCCTCTGCAATTGGATCCTCAGCTTTCTGACCCATAGGCCGCAATCAGTGAGGATAAGTAACTGTACCTCCTCCACAACACTGGAGCCCCCCGAGGATGAATCCTCAACCCCCTATTGTACTCTATATCTATGACTGTGTTGCCAAATTCCAAATGAACAGCATCTACAAGTTCGCTGATGACACCACTGTAGTGGGATGGATATATAACAACAACAAATCAAAATAAAGAAGGGAGATAGAGGGCTTGGTGATGTGGTGCCATGAGAACAACATTTCTCTCAACGTCGGCAAAACTAAAGAACTGATCATCGACTTCAGAAAGAAAGCAGGAGAACATGCCCCCATCTACATCAACGGAACTGAGGTTGAGAGAGTGAGGAGCATCAAGATCCTTGGAGTGATGATAACCAACAACCTGTCCTGGACTTCCCACGTAAATGTGACAGTCAAGAAGGCACAACAACGCCTCTTCTTTATCAGGCATCTCAGGAAATTTGGCTTGTCCATAAAGTCCCTCACCAAGTTCTACAGATGCAGCATTGAAAGCACAATGTCTGGGTGTATAATGGCCTGGTATGGCAACTGCTCTGCCCAGGACAGTAAGAAACTACAGAAGGTGGTGTGCACATACCAGACCATCATGGAAGCCAACCTTCCCTCCATGGACTCTACTTACGTGGCTCGCTGCCATGGAAAGGCGGCCAACATCATCAAAGACCCATCGCACTCTGGTAATGACCTCCTATAACCTCTTCAGGCAAAAGATATAGAAGCCCGCACACACACACACACACACACAAGCAGATTCAGGAACAGCTTCTTTCCAGCTGTTATCAGACTGTTGAATAGACTCTAGCCTCAAATAATGTAACCTGTATGCCTCTAAGTCTTTTTGATCTGTACATCCTTTGCTTGCTGTGATTTGCCTGTACCACTCGTAAACAAAGCTTTTCACTGTATTTTGGTACACGTGACAATAAAATCAAAATCAAAATCCTCTCCACTCATTGAAGTTTGGCGCCTTTCAATGACAGCAGTAGTTTAAAGTTTACAAACCATGTAATAATATATAACTATAAATAGTGTATGACTAATAAAATGAAAAGTATTTTTCTTTCTCTCACTACCATGCCAAACAGTAGACCTGAACTTGTAGGGACCATATGGGATAATATATTATGTTAGTTGTCTTCAAATCAGATTATAACAGAAAAGAAGTAAAAATAAAGATAGTAACAATTAGACCCTCAAGAGAAATGAAAGTAATAATTTAATTCTTAAACAATATTTAGTTGGTTGGTTATCTTTTGAGATATTGGTGACCAAAACAATATTTAATGTGAAATCTGTGGTGATGGCTGCTTGAAGGTTAACTAAATGGAGAACCCTGGGGTCCATTCATTAATTATTTTTTCAAAATGCTATCAATGCCCTGGAGCCATTTGAATTGTGTTATTTAAAAAAGAACATAAGTAAATAGACTGTTCAAGGTAATTAGCCCAATGGTAGAAGCATGGGGGAGAATTGAGAAGAAGAGTTTCTCAATAATAAGCAGGAAAGTAGTTTTGTGATTAACCTAATGTCAAAGCAATTCATTTACTGAAAAATATGATGTATCTGATTAATTAGCTCATGGATTGCTGACAGCTGCAATCGTTCAATAAATACTGAAAGATATGCTGTTCAGCGCATGTGTGTTATGAGGGAAATTAAAAATTACTCACTTAATTAGACCCCATTTTTCTGGTACCACTAACTTTTGCTTGTTTGCCAGTGCCTCAGGCTTCCGTTTGTTTTATTCTGCCTGGTCCATATTGCTTCTGACACAACAGCATTTGTCACTGTTCAACTGAGAATTGATTAAGGCTTTGTCTCAGCAAGTGTGTCATAAGGCATCAAGGAATCAAGCGAGAGGAGGCACAGCATATGAAAAGCAATCACTTGCATTCAGATTATCAGCACTGGCTTTCCAGAGTTAGGCTGACATGCATTCCATGTCCTTTTTAACTGATTATATCAGGCAGAAAAGCGAACACCTTAAAGAAAGAATCTAGAAGACCAAACAGGACTTCAGGTAAACTGACAGAGTATTGGAGTTTGCATGTAAAGCCATATTGGGGCAAATTGGAAATTTGCCTATAAAATATATTTTGTTTTCTCTCAACCAATGGTCAGTTTCCTTTCCAAACACATTTCTCATGCAGTACATCATTTTGCACAGGTCCTGTTATTTTCAAATTGGTTCGTTGCCACAAAACCAAAAAAATCTTTAAATATTCTTGCAGTGTGAGACAAATGGCATTGATGAACATCGGAACCATGATTGATACTGGCTCTCAAGATGTTAACAAGGTTTATATTAATAACTGCACTGTAGCTAACACTGAGATATCTGAAGCAGGTGCCTCATTTGGATACACAACCAGACATAAACACATTAACCTGAGGAATCTCCAGGCAGCATTTGTTGAATTGTGCAGGTGCGACTTGTTTGTTGCTTCTACAAATTTTGAAGACAGGTTATGGCCATGAATAAATTAGACTGAAAGCTATGTTGTTGAAAAGGACTTTTTTTCCGTGAAAACTAGGCTCAATAATCCAATTCCATGCATTGGCTAAAAGACGAAATTGCTAAAACTGCTAATGAAATCAAAATAGTCCTATTTTCTCTTATGAACTCTGTAGTTTCAACCAGGTTTAAAAAAGCAGAAAGTTAACTTGTTTTCCACCTGATGCACTTTGAAGGGTGTAAAACTAATCTGTTAATGAGTAATTGCCAGACGTCAGTTTTTGTTCCCAATTAAAGATTCCACTAACAAAGTCATATTTTCAGAGATTGCACATTTCAAACTTACATGGCAGTTCATTACCTACAGAGAAATCTAACTTCCCCACGTTGATTTCGAATTATGTTGAAACTTGTTGCATTAATATAGGCTGAATAAAGACCTTGTGTGTGACTGAGTTCAGTTGTCTGGTTTGTGCAGTTCACTTGCAGTAGCTAATTCCACATGGTCATTTCACATGTAGCACTCAACAGTATTATTTATTAGATTCTACTTGTGAAAATCATCCTTTTCTTTCATTAAGAGATAATAAGAACTGCCAATGCTGGAGTCAGAGATAACACAGTGTGGAGCTGGAGGAACACAGCAGGCCGGGCAGCATCGGAGGAGCAGGACCAAGCGAAGGCTCAGAGACCACTTTGTAGAGCACCTGCGCTCTGTTCATGACAAACGACAACACCTTCCAGTCGTGAACCATTTCAACTCCCCCTCCCACTCCCTGGGTGACATATCCATCCTGGGCCTCCTCCAGTATCATAATGACGCCACCTGGAAACATGGAGGAGCAGCACATCATATTCCCCCTTGGGAGCCTACAGCCCAATGGCCTAAGTGTGGATTTTACCAGTTTCAAAATCTCCCCACTCCCGGTCTCATCCCATGACCAACCCTCCCTCTCATCCCCACCTCCTTGACCTGACACAACCTGTCCATCTTCTCTCCCACCGATCCACTCCACTCAGCTTATTGACCAAACCCCACCACTGCCTACCTGCACTCACCTATCACCATCCCGCCTACCTTCCCCAGCCCCTCCCCTCCTCTCTCTATTTATTTTTCAGCTCCCTTCCCCTCCCCCATTTCTGAAGAAGGGTCCCGACCCGAAACATCAGCTTTCCTGCTCCTCTGACGCTGCCTGGCCTGCTGTGTTCCTCCAGCTCCATGCTGTTCTATCTCTTTTCTTTCATTACCTCTGTTTGAAAAGTTCAGAATGTCGGTGGAAGGAGTTCATTGCAAGTATGGGAGCCTGACTTTGAGGCAGGGCTGTAAAAGTAGCACCATCTCAGGAAGTATAATAATTCTGATTGTCAGAGGTACTACTAGTCCATGTGTAGATGGTAAAAGAAGACAGTGCACATCAATGAGTTACAGATGATGTCAAGTTTAGGTTAATGACCAATGCTTTGCAGGTGGAAAGTGAGAGAAAGGACAAGGGAAGGTTCACAGTTTCGATGTCTCTATTGCTTCGTCTTTTAAGCTCACAGAGCCCAGAGGTTAAGACTGATCTGCTTGGATTAGAAGCAGTAGTTAGTCAGTCCCTGCAGCTAGTCTCCACAGTAAAAACCTCTGCATCTTTTCTCTCTGAGTTGATGATAAACTAACAATTTAGGAGGCTGTCATTAAGCTTGTGCAAAATACCTGCTGTGATTCTTCTGTTACAAACTAAATGTTATCGCATATGAATCTGGCAAATTATTTAAATTTCACTTTGCATGATTTGTAGGAGCAGGCTTTGTTAGAAGCCTGGGAGACATGAATCAGAAGGCAATGGATTTCATATTTTGTACAATTTCCATGATTTGTGACTCAAACAGGTTTGAACAATGTTAGAGTATTCACCTCACCTATTTTAGCATTCCTTTATCAACCTGATACATTGTGTTGACTCCCTAAACAGTGTTGAAGAAACACAGCAGTTTTCGGCAACATGTTCTGCCTGAATCAGCTAATAAACTCACCCTGAGTCAGAAGTTGTGAGCTCCAGTCTCAGTCTAAGAATTGAGCAGATAATCTGTCCAAAGAGATGTTAAATCAAACTAAGAACTGAAAGAACTGTGGATGCTGTAAATCAGAGACAAAAATAGAACTGTTTCATGTAACATGTGAAAATCGAACTGTTTGAGCCAGTGATTTAGCCAGATACTTAAGATGCCTGGCAGTATTTAAAGGAAGAGACAGAATCACACAATTTTCCTGATTATGTTCTTTCCTCACAAAAAGATCTGATAATTGACATGATGATTGTGTGTGTAATAAGGTAATGTAGTTCAAAACAATTCATTGTATGTGAAATTCTGTGAGAAGTAATAATGTACCTTGAATTTGGGCTTCTCTGTAAACTGCATTTTTATTAATGTTGTTATGATATAATTATCATTGCAGAAAAAAGTGGCTGTAAGGTGATCAGGACTGGGAACTGAATATTCATGTATTTATTTAGGAAGGGCAGACAGATGGGAAAGGAAGAAGAGTTGGGCTGATAATAAGGGAGGAACCAGTAGATCAGTAAGGGAATATCTCAGATTGGAAGAAGAACCTGTTTGGGAGGAACTAAGAAACAGTGAGGGGCAGGGACACTGGGTGGAGTTACTTATAGATGTCCAGATAGTACTGGCAGTGTGGGGATTGTATCATGTGCAACTGGTGATCATCGGTGATTTCAGTTTGCACATAGTCTGGGTAAACCAATTGAGCACTAAAGCTGTGCTGAGTTTCTGGAGTATCTCAGGGATGATTTTCTCGAGCAAAATGCTGAACAGCTGACCAGGGAACCGGCGATTTTGGATCTAGTATCGTGTAATGAGAAAGGACTAATTAATAAACTTGTTGAAAACGAACCACTATTGATAATTGACTACAATATTTTACATTGTGTTTAAAAGTGAGATCATTCAATCAGAAGTAAGAATGTTAAATTTTAATAACGCATGAAGCACCAGTTGGTGGGGAGATGTATTAAAAGGGATGAGTGTTTATAAATGGTGGATAGACTGTAAGTACTATTACATGACTCTAGCAACTCTCCACCAGTTACCACAGCAGGTTTGCCAGACCAGGAGGGTTAAATGGAGATTATAACCTTGTGGGAGTTACCTCCAAGTCGCACAGAGGAACCCCAAAGGAGGTTGTGTCCCCTTTGCCCCATACCAGCTCACCTAGTAAAAGCTGTCAGACTACCTGCCTAGCATAGGACTACGCTGCCACAAGTAAAATGGTAGTAGGGTCAAGACGAAGTCATTAAATGAGAATTAATTCTCCCCTTAAAGGTCTACAATTTGCTACAGCACAGCATATCCACACAACCTCTCCGCCGCCTCCTGTAAAATAGGGGCACGTCAGGTGTGTTTATCATCAACAGACAAGTTAAGCATTGCACTTAACTAGCCTCCCAACACCTCTCCATTCCAACCTTCAAATCCATTTGTGGCGACAGTAACATTATACTCGTGGTGACCTGACCAATATTTAACCTTCAGTCAATATCACAAATATGGACAGTCTCATCATTAAAACATTGTTTCTGTAAAATCGTACTGTGCACTTCATTTCAAAGGTGTTTACACAACACAAATAACTCTTTGATTACATAGTGCTGTAGGATACTTCTGAGTCATAAAAAATCCTACATCAATTAAAATATTCTTTTTAAATTAGAAGAAAAGGTACAAATTAGGAATACAATGATATTAATTGGAATAGGCAATGTGTCATATAATTGAGTTAAAATTAAGTAGATGTTATTGTACGTGCAAAATACCAAGAAATTATTGGCACCAGTACATTCCCCAATGGAGCACACATTGATTTTCATTAAACAGACAAGATTGTGTTACAATGACCAGATAATGGCTCCATAACAGGAAGCAGGTCAGGTAAATATAAGGATAGAAATGTATGTGTCGGCACAATTACAAAGGGAATAGATAAGATAGAAGTAGAGAGGATGTTTCCACTGGCAGGTGAAGCTGGGACAAGAGGGCATAGCCTCAAGATGACAGGGAGCAGATTTAGGACTGAACTGAGAAGGAATTTCTTCACCCAGAGGGTTGTTAATCTGTGGAATTCCTTGCCCAGTGAAGTCGTTGACGCTATTTCAGTAAACGCTTTTTAAAAAAAGTAGATATTTTTTTGAACAATAAAGGAATTAAGGGATACGGTGAGAACGCGGGTAAGTGGATCTGAGTCCATGAAAGGATCAGCCATGATCTTATTGAATGGCAGAGCAGGCTCGAAGGGCCAGACGGCCTACTCCTGCTCCTAGTTCTTATGTTCTTATGTTCACTGTTTCTAAGTGTCCTCTGTTGACGGTGCTTTCTAAACCCTATCCACCATTTGAGTGCACAGAATATGATAGCATCTGCCTGTTTCAAGCTACTTTTTAAAAAAAAATTCCACTTCACAGTAGAAATTGACAGCTGACTGAAATCTAAATGAATTGACTAAAACTCTCCACTGATTCCATAAAAATAAACCTCAACTAAGTGCCAAAGACAGTAGACTGATTACACATATTTCTGTTCCCTCACACATGGGGTACACCACAGGTTGCAGTAAGAAGGTGGAAATGTGACAAGTCGAGTCATTAGGAATGTATCAGTTGCTGGTTTCATTTCTTGTGTACTTCAATCCCGGATACATCTACCTGACTGACGCATTTTATTCTTGCATCTGTATTACACACTTTATCTAAACATCTACCAATTGAAAAAGTGAATAACTGATTTGGTTTAACTGTAACAACTCAAAAATTTCATTTATACAGACTGTATTGGACAGAACCTCAAAGACTTTGATTTGCAAATAACTGTTTTTCTTTAAACCATCAGTTATTGTTGAGTGAAGGATGTGTGTGATGGATTACAATCATCGACGATTCAACGAAGAAGTCCAAATTTCTCCCACCCACCCCAACCTACCCTAAATACTGCATCACTGACACCTTTGCCACCTTGTATCCTGGCACCCTACCCAATTGGAATCAATTCCTTCTCACTGGCATCGTGCCCACTTAGCACTTTATCCAGCTGGCACCCAACCCAACGAGCACATTACTTACCTGACATCCAACCCACCTAGCACCCAACTTACCTGATATCCTATCCCTTGCACCTTACTCTGTTTACAGCTGGCACCCTACCTTCCCAACACCTTAATATGACTCTTACCTTATGTCCTTACTGCCCAATTTCAGCTGTCAAAGTGGCTGTCTGGACTTTTGAATTCCAGACTGTAGAAGTGACTGCTATGAAAACGGGTGCAATTTGATTTCCTCTGACAGCTCTGTTCGACGGAATAACTGTTGGAACAGAAGTGGACCTCTGTATTTCTGAAGCACTTCAGATCTGAAACACCTCTCAGAAAAGTGGAGCTCCCTCCTTTTGTAAAAATTGCCATTGTGTGTCCCTGTTAGGTGTTTCTAATTTCGGGGGCAATCATGAAATCTCACAGAACTGAAATTACACTGGCTAGATTGAATTTAAATTTTTTTTCCAAAGTCTATTTACATAATCACAGACTCAAAGTTTTGATGAACCAGCGCATTTGGTCAATGTAATAGGATGTAATCATTTTATTTAAAATTCCCATTATGCAGTAATTCTTGATTAATTTAATGAGACTTGCTTAGCTCAATCACGTAAATGGATAGAGTTTGATGTGGAATGATGTCAATGGTATAGGTTCACTCCTTGTACCAGCTGTTTATGAAGGGCTGCATTCTTGCACCATGCTTGATGTGGAGTGGAGCCCTCAAGCTATTTAATCACTTGCCTCTATCTGTGTCTATGGTCCCTTGCGGACTATGGTTAATTAGCTTACCTTGATGAATTTAAGAAAACTAACCTGGTGCAGTCGTATCAGCACATCTGAAATGAGCTTATCAGAGAAATTAGACATTCTTATTAAGTATGTCCAGTGCACCATCTGTTTTTAACACGATTTAAAATCACTGGCAACAACTTGAAAAGGAAAATGAGTGTGATTTGAAGAAATATTCCAAACCGGTGCTTTTGTGCAAGCAATGTCAAGCTTGTGATGTGGCCCTTTGAATGAGTGTAGCATGATTTGAACAAAATGAATCTTCAAGCAGGAAAATCACAGTAAACACAAACACAGGTGGTTTGGGGAATAAATAGCTTGCTCTTTAATATGGTTAATGTTTGTTATGGAATCACAGATATGAAATTCAAGATCCTCCTGGAAACCTTGGGACACACAATTTCATAAATCATGATTTTTTTTAAAAATTCTGTGCTACTTAGACTGGTTTTGTGCAGATTGGTGTGGGCTAAATATCACATTTTCAGAAGTAGCAGCCCTGAGATAACTCCGATCACCAGTAATATGAAAGGTTCTCATTGTTGACCCTTGAATTTTGTGACTTAAGTAATGAATTCAAATGTCTAATTCTATTTCTACCCACTGAATTACCTACATGTTTTTCTTCTGCTGAAAGGATCAGAAACAAGTTCTAAAAACACTAAGCAGCCACTTTCGCCATTGAATCTAATATTACATTTCGCCATTGTCCTCAGCCTTTTCATCACCTTCCCAAAGCTGCACTTCAAACTTTTTCATGACTAATGCCCAAAACTCTCAGCAGGGAATGAAGAAGTGAAGATGAAGGTGAGAGGACAATGATTTAAAAGGGACCCAAGGGACAACGTTTGCACGTGGAGGGTGGTGCATGTATGGAATGAGCTACCAGAAGAAGTTATGGAGGCTGGTACAATTACATTTAAAAGGCATCTGGATGGGTATATGAATAGGAAGGATTTAGAGGGATATGGGGCAAATGCTGGCAAATGGGACTAGATTAATTTCGGATACCTGGTCAGCATGGAGGAGTTGAACCAAAGGGTCTGTTTCTGTGCTGTATATCTTTATGATTCCATGATCTATGACTACATTATTAACCATCACACTAGCTTGTGAATTAGCAATTTCAAAATGGTAGGCAGGATGCTGATATCCACCCCATTCACTATCCATAATTTTAGAGCCTAGCGTGATCACATTATGTTGCTGACTCAATGTCATCACACCCTATTTTGTGTTTGCAAAGATTGTTAGTGAATTGCAGCATACACAATTTGCAGGCGTGAACTCCAGCCCTACATATACAGTTCTGTACCATACTAGACAGTGTGGAGTGATGGACTGAAGACAGAAGAATTTATAATCCCATGCTGAAGTGTTAATAATTTGTCCCTCATTCATCAGTAAAAGTGGCCACGCCTTATTACTTCAGTATTATATCCAAACTGCCTTGGCTTTCAACAGTATTGAAGTTTTGATACAAGGAAATGCAATCATTTCAGCTTAGCCTATTTCCATTGTTTGCATTTAATTGGAGCTGCTAATTATCAGCTTGGTTACACTGACTGACAGAGGATGACAGTTGTCTACAGTATAGCATCAAAATCCAGCAGAATGCATGACCTATCACATTTATCAATCAAACTTAAATGCAAACTATCTTACCTGACTGAATGCACTCTGAAAGAAATTAGCAACGTCCTAAGAATAAAGTACTCATTATCCACCATAGTCTAACTACTTTAAATAAAATACTCATCACTTCATTCTTTCAATTGTTGATATATTCTTCCACTCACGAGTCTTTACCCTGAAAACTTCCTTCTATCTCATTTGAGACTGATAAAAAAGTCCAAATCATTAGAAATTTCCATAATCCCTTTATAAGAAAATGATTGATATATCACCACAACTCAAATAAACCAGAAACATCACCCAAGTCCAAGAAATATTTAAAAATTTACAAAAGTACACACAAGACATCTTCAGTAACAACTACACAGATTAGATCTGGCATTGTGTTTTCGAAGTTCTTTCAAAGGCTGTGGGCATTACTGGCAATGCCAGCAATTTTTGTTTATCTAGAATTGTTCCTGTGAAGATGTTGGTGAGATATAGTCTTGAACCACTGTAGTCCATCTTGTGGAAAAAGTAAGGACTGCAGATGCTGGAAGCTAGAGTCAATAAATGTGGAGATGGAAAAGCACAGCCGGTCAGACATCATCTGAGGAGCAGAGAAGTCAACTTTTTAGGTCAAACCCCTCCGTCAGGACAGGGGAGGGGGAGGGGGAGGGGAGCCCGGAAATAGAGAGGGGGGGTTGGGGCTGGGAGGAGGGTGGGTGAGATGGAGATAGGTGGCTGCAGGTAGGGGGTTATTGTGGTTGGTCAGTGGGAAAGGTAGAGCAGACAGGTGCACAGGGAGATGGACAGGTTGGGGATGGAGAGATTTTGAAGTTGGTGATGCAGGTGGGGGTTATTGCGGTTGGTCAGTGGGAAAGGTAGAGCAGACAGGTGCGTAGGGAGATGGACAGGTTGGGGATGGAGAGATTTTGAAGTTGTTGATGCAGGTAGGGGGTTATTGCGGTTGGTCAGTGGGAAGGGTGGAGCAGATAAGTGTGTTAAAAGATAGACAGGTTGCGGGTGGAAAGATTTTGAAGCTGGTGAAATCAATATTCAAGCCATTGGGCTATAAGCTCCCTAGATGAAGTATGAGGTGTTGTTCCTTCAGTTTACGGTTGGCAAACGTAAACCGAAGGAAGACCCAAGGATGGACATGTCACCAGAGGAGTGGGAGGGAGAGTTAAAGTAGATGGCAACTAGATGGTCGGGTTGGTTAGTGCGTGCGGAATGGAGGTCCCTGAATCTGCATTTGGTCTCCCCAATGTAGAGGAGACCACATCGGAGCAACGGATACAGTAGATGAGGTTAGATGAAATGCAGGAGAATCTCTGCTGGATTTGGAAGGATTGTTTGGGGCCTCAGACAGAGGTGAGGGGAGGTGTAGGGGCAGGTGTTGCACTTCCTGGGGTTGCAGGGAAAGATAATTGGTGTGATGGAGGGGTTGGCGGGGAGTGTGGAGCCAACGAGCGAGTCATAGAGTGAACAGTCCCTGTGGAAAGCAGACAGGGGTGGGGAGGGAAAACAGCTTTTTGGTGGTGGGGTCTGATTGTAGGTGGCAGAAATGTCGGAGGATGATGCGTTGTATTCGGAGGTTGATGGGGTGGTATGTGAGGACCAAGGGGACTCTATCCTTATTGTTGGGGGGAGAAGATTTGAGGGCAGAAGCATGGGAAATGGGAGCGATGCAGTTGAGGGCATTCTTAATGACAGAGGAGGAGAAACTATGGACTGTAAACTAGGAGGATATTAGTGAGGCCAAACATAAACTGGAGGAACAACACCTCATATTTTGCGTTGGGGGCTTATAGCCGAGTGGCCTGAATATTGACTTCACCAGCTTCAAAATCTCTCCTCCCCCAACCTGTCCATCTTCTGACTCACCTACCCACACCACCCTTGCCACTGATCAATCACAATAACCCCCTACCTGCATCCACCTATCTCCATCTCAACCACCCTCCTCCCAGCCCCACCCCCCATTTATTTCTGTGCTCCCTTCCTCCTCCCCAGTCTTGACGAAGGGTTTCAGCCTGAAACGTTGACTTTCCTGCTCCTCAGATGCTGCCTGACCTGCAGTACTTTTCCAGATCCACATGAGTAGTCCATCTCATGTTGCTATACCAACAGTGGTCTTAGGAAGGGTAGTCCTGTATTTTTTTACCCAACAACAGAAAAGGAATAGTGATATGGTTCCAAGTCAGGATGTTGTATGAGTTGGAAGGGAATTTGGAGGTGGTCATATTTCCATTAATCTGTTGCCCTTATCCTTCTTGGTGGTAGAGATTGGCTTTTGGAAAGGATAGTCAAAGGCATCTTCGCAAGTCGGAGCAGTACATCTTATGTATAATACATACTGTTGCTGCTCTGTGTTGGAAATGCAGAGAGTGAATGTTTCTGGCGATTGATTGGTGTTAATCTTGTGGGCCACTCTGTTGAAGACAGTGTCAAGCATTCCTGAGTGTTTCTGGATCAGTACTCTCCAGGATTATTTTGTATAAGAGCATCTCTGTTTGTATCAGCAATTGAAAGATCTGGTAGTGATAAAGGGCACAGCCCAATCTCTCAGAAAGTGACTCATTACTAAATTACTCAGTGGTAACAACAGAAACATCAATAACTACCATTTGTTTGCATGTGTCTAAGCTCAAATATAAGCCTGTCCTGAATGGCAAAATAAAATTAGTAAAAGGGATTAAAAGAACAGGACTTAGTAAGTAGTACTGCATGCTATCATTCATTTTATAAAATAAACCTATGAGAACATGATTTCTTCAGAACTATGAGGTCTGAAGTATAATATTTTGCAGACCATTAGAAAGGGATGTTTAACGTTTAAAGAACATGATCATGGCCTTTTACAGTTCTCTTTACATGACAGAAGTTTTATTAAAAATCTGTGGTAATAAAAATACTGCTTTTTTTTGGAAGTTATAAAACATTTCTAATAGCCTTTACAGGCAAGCAGTTTTGTAAGTAATTTTGCACCACACTAAAACAAAAATTGAGGCTTAGATTTTGTTTTATTTTCAAATTACAAGTGTGTAAAAGTAAACTGATACTTGTAATGTGTGCATGAGCACTGTAATTTTATGGTCTTCTCGTTGATGTTATGAGAAGGCTCACTTTGACTGCTGCATTTCTTACAACAGTGAATACACTTCAGTAGTGCTTTATTGGCTGTGAAAAGCTTTGTACAAAAGCCTTTATTTTCCCAATAGAAAGGCATCACAAAAGTTACGGATATCAATGCAACTAAACAGGTGGAATCAACTGATAAACAAGTATTTGCATGATGTGAAGTCAGACCAAGTAATTAAATGGACACGGAGCAGAATCTTGCTGGAGTGGAGCATCTCACAGTCTGTCCCTTCTTGGTTGACATCCTCCCTCACACTTCAGCCGGAAAAATGTTTGCCCTGTAACTTGCAAGAAGTATAAACTGATAACTGTGCTGTGAGGTCAACAGGGCATCAGTGACTGAGGGCATCAACAGTCTGTCTCATTAACCAATGATATTTAAGGATTGAGGAAGAATCAGATTAGGGATGAAGAAGGAAACTGGGTAAATTAGGGTCAAGTCAGGAAAGTAAAAAAATTAAATTGAGGGAAAGAAAGGTTGAATGATGGGAGAGAGAACAAAAAAAGAGACAGAAAGAAAAAAAGAAACAGGAAAAATAAAAATGTGAAATTTCTCAGAAGAATTTACTATAAGCAGGAGTCAAACTGCATCGTTTATATTGTTCCTTTCCTAGTCAAAGAGTTTGACACTGCATTAGTAATTATGCCATTAAATAGGTACATACATTAAACCAGCCACCAAGTTCATCCTCTACAGGGCCACAGTGTTATCTGCCTTTGTTTTTGTATTGGGCACACAGGTTTTGTACAGCAGATACCTCAAATCCGTACAGTGGAAATATCACCAGAGTTGCCTGCACAAAATCCTGCAAATCTAATGGCAGGATATGCACTCCAATATCAGAATCCTCTCTTAGGCTAACAACCTGAGACACTGGTTTCTGTATTGGTGCATTGCCTGCATGTCTGACATCATCTGCATGCCTGACACAAGGCTTCCAAAACAAGCTCCCTACTCCCTCATCAGGGCAAATGGTTACCAGGAGGGCAAACACTTCAATGATGTTTACAAACTATCTCTCAAAAATAGCAATATTCTTATCCACTGAGGACAACCTCTTGCCCAAGATAACCCAAACTGGTGAAGAAAGATTTCAAAGGTTACAATGATTTGAAGCATTTACAACTGTCACAGTTGGAGGCAAATTGCAAACAGCAGAAGGAGTGTGCAAAATCCCAAATGTTCCACCCAGATTATTTAGTCACCTGAGGACTCGCAAATTCAGAGTGGAAGGAAGGCAACCTGAAGGACTAAGAAGAGGAGACTTACGCTATTAAATATTTGTCTGACTTGTCTGTGACAGACTTAATGGGAATTTATGCACAGATCCAGCAAGTTTTTAAAAACAAAATGAAGACTCATATAAATACTTAGCAAATTTTGTCGATTCAAATTTGCAGCTAAACCTGTGTATCTCTTAATCCCCTTAAATTGCTGGACACATGCCATTAGTTTTCCAGCAAAATTTGACCTATTGTCTTACATCATTGTTTGCCTAAAGCCTTTCAGCATATCTGTTTCTTTCTTTCTCTCTCATGTAATCATTATCAGTGATGGTGTGGTCATTAATTCTTTGGACTCTCTTCTTTAGTTTTCCTGGGTTTCTCATACCTCTCTGTACCTTTCTGCTCTTTCCATCATGCTCACTGTATTGAAATCAAATCGAAGATTTTCTACCCAGGTGCTAAAAAGCAGTGGATTACTGGGACAAATTTCATCTCTTAATCCTGTACAGCATAGAAGAAAGCCATTCAGCCTAGTGCTAGATCTTTCAACAAACAATCCAGTTAGTCCCATGCCCTCACTCATTCTCTACACCCCTGTTATTTGGTTTTATTTCTCATTCAACAACTTATCCAATTTCTTTTTAAAAGCTATTTTGAGTCTGTTTCCACCACTCTCTCAGTTAGCACATTCCAAATCCTTATTGTTTTGTGGAAGTGAATAAATGCATGTTTTCTTTTCAGTTTTGTGGTTTAAATTTTCATCTGTCTACTTTTACATGATCTTCCTTCCATGATCATTTTCCCTACAATGCATGAAGGAGATTCAGATGGGATAGGTGTACCTGAAAAAAGTTCTCTTCCTCCCTTGCTGAAAGCAAAAACTCCTCAATGGGAACTAATCAACACCACAGTGGTTTGTAAGAGATGGCGTAAGATGCATTTGAAACATACCATATATTATCAAATTGTAAAAAGTACAGTACAGGCCACAGTAACAGGACACGTAACTATTCTGTGCTAATGTTTATAGTCTTCCATGAAAAGTTTCTCACTCCAAATTCCTTATCTCAGCCTTTCAGTGTATATATTTCTCTTTTTAGGTAAGGAATCACTTACATTTTTTATTTCAAAGCATCTTTTCTCCTAACCAATCTGTGGTGTTGAACAAGTGATACAAAGACTTCACACTTCCACAAAGCCCTTCACAGTCAAAGAAATAGATTTTGACTTGCAGCTGGTAGTTGTGATGATTAAATGGGGTGACCAAATTTTGCATAATAAGCTCCCGTTTACAGAAATATGATAATAACTGTGTCTCAGTGTCGAAGGAACTGGCTAAAGGGCCCTATGTTATACACATAGTTACTGCTGGAAGGCTCCTTTGTGGCCCTCTTGCTTGATATCCTTTGCTGCAACAGTATGAATTTGTTACTAAGTGATATTACTGCTGGGCTTTACAGAGTATTTTTATTGGATACATCTCAAATCATCAAGTTAATTTGAAAGTCAGTGCTGTGGATGGTCCATTTTGAGAATTGTGTTGTAGCCCACGTAAGTAGTGCCGAGTTACCTAGCAGATTACTGACCCCATTTCTCACTTTAGCAAATGGAAACCTGTGACTCTCAGTGGAGATAAGTAATAAGCATTTGATTAGTGAACCTCTACTGGAGGTATTGGAAGCTAACAGTTCCTTAATAAGAGTTGGCAGCGACTTAATCTAGACATTTGAATGGAGTGAATACACCTCTCAAGACAGATTGAACAGGCTGGGTCTCTCTACAGAAGGTAAGACTGAAAGATTATCTGATTGAAGTCTTCAGGATTGTGACTGGGTTTGACAGGGTATACTGAGGGAAGATGTGAGTACTTGTGGAAAAGACAAAAGCTCGTGGTGATATATATGAAAGAATTTGTGATAAATCCAATAGGAAATTCAGGAGAAAGTTCTCAGAGTGGTCAGAATGTGGAATTCAGTACAACTAGAGATAATTGGGTGAATATTACAAACGCATTTCTGGGAAGTTAGAGAAGGAAAGGAGTAGAAGGATATTTAGGTAGGGTCAAGAGGGGAGGGATGATATTTAATTGAAGCTTAGACTTTAGTTTGGACCAATATGATTGAAAAGTCTATTTCAATGCTATATGTTCTATGTAATCCAAATTACAACTTGAATTTCACCTTGTTTCAAAGGTAGCATTGTTGATCTGATACAGAGGTCTGTGTATTCAAGCCCAATCCCTTGCAGAATCAGTGTTCTAACTGAAACTTTTGTCTGACAGACAAAAGCTGCACTGTTGAAGGTGACATCTTCCGAATGGAGAGAATAAACCAAAGTCTCACCTGCCCTCACAAATGGTCCTATGGGATCCATTGGCACAGTCTGAATACAAACAGGCTAATTGACTGAGGCCAACATTTATCCCGCAACCAAAATCACTCACAGACTTTGGTGGTTGGACACATTGCTAGTTTGCAGACATTGCAACATTACTGTGCAAACTAGATATTATATCTGCTCACATTACAACAATGTCTGCAATTCCAAATACTTTCATTGGCTGTGAGGTTCTGTGGGAAGTCTTGAAGACATCATAGGTACCTTTTAAATGCAAATTCTGTTACTCTGTTTATATATTGTAATGCATAAAGCAGCAACACATTATCATGGAACGTGAGCATTTCTAGCAAGGCCAGCATTTTTTGTCCATCCCTAATTGCCCTTGAACCCAGTGGTTTGCTCAGCCCTTTCAGTGAAAGTCATTAAGAGTCATCCACGTTGCTGCAGTTTGGAGTCACATGTAGGCCAGAACAAGATGGCAGATATCCTTCCTGAACTGGTTTTCACAACAATCAATGATGGTTTCATGGTGACCATTACTGAAACTATGGCAGTATAGTTAAGGGCTAACAGCAAACAGAACTGGAGCAACTGGATATCTGAAATGGAGTTTGAAATGATGAATGTTTATACTGAAGCATTACGTTTGTCTCTCACTCCCTAGATGCTGCCAGACCTGCTGAGCATTTCCTGCATTTTCTGTTTTTACACTAAAGTAATCTTAGGAATCAGACAATAGCAATAAATTGATTGAGTTTGTTGCCAGGAACCCATTTTTTTCTGTTTTGGATCAGAATTCATCATTTCAAATCATTCCCTATACAATTTCACCCCATTTAGATTGTAATGTCCTCATTATACCAGTATTTTTGTTTTGTTTATTAACTCACCATCACT
Source organism: Rhincodon typus (assembly GCF_021869965.1). Lineage (NCBI taxonomy): Eukaryota > Metazoa > Chordata > Chondrichthyes > Orectolobiformes > Rhincodontidae > Rhincodon > Rhincodon typus. Next base: position 87,897,102 of record NC_063337.1, on the reverse strand, counting down.
AGATAAATCCCATTCAGCCAATCTGAATGCAAAATAAATAGATTAAGTGGCTGTGACTGAGGAAATAACAAAAGATAATTCACTGCATGGTGCATTGAGACTTTGGGACAACCGACTTACTGGCTTCCTGATGTCACAAGTGACATTATTTTGCAACCTTCCACCTCACTATTAATCAATGATGCTGTTTATATCACGCATTTATGCTGTAAATTAATTCACATTTCCCGTTTGGTTTAAAGGGTCGGTAATGTTCATGACCCAAGGTCATATAACATCAACGTGTCACCAGTCTTTTTCTCAGTGGATCTCCTTCCATAGCCAATGGTTTTTTTCTTCCAGGTAAATTGACACTTTTCCTGCTTCAATCATAATTCCAATTCAACTTGGACATAAAATTTACAAAGACTCCCAATCATAGAGTCATAGTGATATACAGCACAGAAACAGACCCTTCAGTCCAACTTGCCCATGCCAATCAGATATCCTATATAAACTTAGTCCCATTTGCTAATATTTGGACCATGTCCCTCTAAACCCTTCCTTTTCATATACCCATCCAGATGCTTTTTAAATGTGGTAATTGTACCAGCCTCCATCACTTCCTGTAGCAACTCATTCCATATACACCACTACCTTCTGCGTGGAAATGTTGCCCCTTAGGTCCCTTTTATATCTTTCCCCTCTCACCTTTGACCTATGCCCTCTGGTTTTGTCACATATGGAAAGAATAGATGACCAAGCAGATTCACACAAAGGCATTCAGCAAGGCAAATTAATATGATTTGTCAGCCATGCCTCAGTTGATGGTATCCCTCACCTCTGAATCAAGAGGTTCAGGGTTCAAGTCCAGTGCATGGCTTGAGTGCAGACATCTTGACTATAGGGCAATGTTGTTTCATTGGCTGTAGAGTGCTGATGGACCTCCAGAGATTGCACAGAGTACTATATAAGTGTTATATGTCAAAACTGAAAAAGGGTTGCTCGACTCAAAATGCTAACTCTGCTTTCCCTCTACAGATGCTGCTAGACCTGCTGAGTTTCTTCAGCAATTTTTGTTTCAGATTTCCAGCACCTACAGTTCTTTGTTTTGTGTTATGTAACTTTCTTTATCAAAGGATGGTCATCTTGTGGCTACCCATTTTCCCGCACAAATCAGGTAATTGGGATTTGAAAAATTACTTCTCAAGTATGTAGTTCGTAATTAGTTCAGAAACATAGAAACATTGGGGCCTTTAGCCATTTGAACCTGTCTTCCATTATTCAATTAGCTGATGGTTGGTTTGAATCTTAATACTATCCAACCACTTTGGTTCCCTAACACCTTGGTTTTGAGATTTTCAATTGATCTGCATCCTCAATTTTTTTTGGGGGGGGCGGGAAGAGGGTTGCAATTTTTAACTAACACTGGTGCAAAAAAGTGTTTCCTAACAACACCCCGACTGCTTAATTCTAATTCTGAGGTTATGTCCATGATTTTGGGCTCTACCAAAAAGTAGTTTCTTTCTACCTTAACAAAATATTCAATCAGATCACCCCTTAATCTTCTATGCTTAAAGGAATACGTCTAAAAGCAACCTGTTCTCATAATTTAACCCTAAATTTATTCCAGTGAAATTAAAAAAAAGGCGGTAGCTCGACAGGTCAAACAAAATCTGTGGAGAAATAAAGATTTCGTATTTCAGGTGATTGACAACCCTTTATTATTTTGGCGAATCAATGGTGCACACTTAGCAAGGCCAATGCACCCTTCTTGAATGTGCACTGCTCAGAACTGAACATAGCACTTGGCAGCAAGAAAACACTTGTCTGTGCGGATAGGAAGGCTGTATTGGGCCCAGGATAAATCAAGCCTTGTGGTGAGGCAAAAGAAAAAAGTGTTCATACTGGAGCCAACACACAGCAGCGACAAGCATTATAAAAGTAAACAAATGATTCTCTGTAGTTCTGGCATTTATTAAGAGGATTTGCTTTTAAAATTTCATCAGCTGGTGCATGAGCTGAGCAGACATCTGCTCTAATGTGCCTTTGGTAGGTAGGATCCTCATATCTTGACAAGTAAACAACAACTTATGCTTTTGAACAGGGATAAAAACTGATTGTAACATTTACATTACTCATGAGAATACTGGCTCCCATGAGCTTCTTTTTGTGTTGACATTTGGAAACAAAATCATATCATAATAGAACAATTTCAGTGCAGACTACTGAAGAAGATAAATAAGGAAGGAGAGGAGATTCAGTGATTGCACTGTTGCTTTCATCTACTGTTGCCCATATTTGGTCGGTCACTTGGTACTAACAGAAGACGAAGGGATTTGGGAGGATAAAGGCCCTGATAATGATCAAGACCCATTATGCCACATGAGGGGTGTCCACCAGCATGCCTGATCACTAAATGAGGTGGAAATATAGATCCACAATTCACTGCCTCATCCTTTACCTCCTAACCCCCCAAATAGTAAAAATCCCATTGTACAAAATTAAAATCTTGGATGGAATTATGATTCTCAAGATGTAAAGTTAGCAAACTTGTCATTAAAAAAATCAACATTTGAATCACATTTTTAGTTGGCAGTGTGGGACAAGAAAACAGCAACACCATTATCAGGGCACTCCAGGATAATCTCAAGATCCTCAATAAAGCCTCCAAACTATTATCCTTTCAGAATGCATGACTGAAAACTAGTGGAACAAAGGCTGATGTGCAATTCATTGAAGAATCTGAGCCAACAATGCCCAAGCAATACAAATGCTTTTACAGAAACAATTTCTTCCACACTGCATAGAGGCTGCTGACAAAATTCATGGTTGATAAATTTAATAAGCTCAGGCTAGCAATAGACTGCTCATTATTGGACCAAACAACCTGCAGCATTTATAGCACATGAACCAATAATGAAGCAGAAATGTGCGTGTGTGGGTAATAAAATCACAAAGGAAATTTAATTAATTATTAATGTCTTTACAGCCATTGTCACCATACAGGTCAAGCTTAAAACGCTGCTGTCTTCCAAACTCGCTTTCATTGTGGGGCAGAATTTGAGGAATAAATCATCTTATCAACACACATTATCAAGCACAAATTGGTCAGCAAATCGTGACAGGGTAGAGTTACCATGTGAATTGTGAATTCATGCCACCCAGACCTTGGTTTTGCAGAAACAGCATCTCACCATCTATCTCCCTGGGAGTTTCATGAACTTGCTGATATCCTTTTTCATTAAATGCCGATTAAAGTCACTACAGAAACTATTGATGCTGCTGTTGCCCAAGGCCCCACATGCCCCAATCCCTTGCTAAATTATCGGCTCACACTTCCATCAATTGAGATGGCAAAATATGGTTACAGATTAGAGAAGGGAAACTAACTAACAGAGGATGCTACAAGATGCCTGCCCTCCAGTAAATTTTGGCCTATATGCCTGATATTTATATTGCCAGTCATTTTTTGCTCACACACTTAAACAATCCTTAGGACTCTTATCTACCTTAGACAGCTTACACAAAATACTGGAACATTAGATGAATATATTAATTCAACTCTATCTAGCTGCCTCACCATTCGTGTTACTTTTTGCTGCCAACGTTTTTGCTTCACGGGAAAAACATCCTCCTAGTTACTGCATTAAATAGAACACACTCATCTCAAAGCTGTGCCAATGTAGCTTGTTGTCAGATTCAGTCATAGATTTCCTAATTTCAGTGAATTTATTGGCAAGGTGCAACAAGTGCCAATTCTCTTGGATGCAAATGGAACAAGGCTTGGATCTCAATCTGCAAAAGCAACTGTGTGCACTCCCTGGGATCACCAACAATTAAACTGTTGAATGTCACACAACTGCAAATATTTTTATAGCCCAGGATTACACATCCTAGGTACAAAACAATGCAAAATGTGGACTTTTGGGAAAAAAAAACAAAGCTTGCAGATTTGAAATGTTCAACTTAGATTGTTAGCACTGTGCCAAAAGCAATTAAACTTGCCAAAGCTCAGCAAGAGCTGGCACATGTCTTATTGGCAGTGGAAGGTATGCATGCTACAATGATTAGATTTTTGTTCAGAAGTGGAGCTAAACTGTAACTGGCAGAATTATTACAAATAAATAGCATTAGTCTGCATCAGTAGAGCCACCATTCTCTTTGCCAGGCAGGCTTATCACTGAAAGCATCCAGACTGTTGGCCATCGTTCTTGTGATGATCAGAAAAATAGGAAAAATCTCTACTCCAAGATGCAAAAAAAGTTATGATTTAGTTTGTGTACATTGCTCATTTCTACATCGTAGTGACACAGTGAGGACTGCTCAGGCAATTCCATGCAATATTCAAACCTGCATTCGGAAAAAGATATGCTTGAACCAAGAATGCAATTGTTGCTTTTTATTTGCTTCACTTTAGGAAGTAAGTATTTTTTTGGTCCAGTTTATACTATGAAAAATGTAGTTAAACTCTTCTCCATTAAAGTGTACAATTATTTTGATCAATTATTTCCAACTACGCAATTATCTCCAACTGAGTAAGATATACACATAATATTAGCATGTTTGGGTTTCAATTGGCAAAACACATTTAAATATTTAGATACAAAAGCATAATATTGTTTTAAGTTGTATTTTCAATTAAACAAGCTATTAAATCATTCAAGAGTCTCATTTGCTTTCCAATCTGATAACTATATCAGTGTACACTGTAGAATCAGATATTCTCTTTGTTATTAATGCTTTTATGGGATACCTCTAATTAGCCTAGTATTGCCTCCATTCCCCTTGAGAAAGTGGTAGTGATCTGCCTTCTTGAACTACTGCAGTTCATGTGTAGTACACCCATAGTGCCGTCAATAAGGAAGTGCCAGGATGTTAACTGAGCAATAATCAAGGAACGATATAATTACAAATTAGGATCATGCGTGGATTTCAAATGGTAGCATTTCAAGTGTGGAAGGAGCTTGAGTCAATTGATGCCATGCATCTTGTAGATGGTACACACTGCTGCTACAGTGTGCCAGTGATTGAGGGAGTAAATGTTGTACATGTTTGATGGGGTCCCAATCAAGTGGGCTGCTTTTTCCTGGTTGATGTTAAACTTTTTGAGTATGGCTCGGGAGGTATCATCTAAGCAAGTGGAGAGTATTCCATCACACTCCGGTGGACAGGTTTTGGGGAAGCAAAAGGTATGTTAGTTGCCACAGCACCTCTGCAGGTCTCTGACCTGCTGTTCTTGCCATGGTATCTGCATGGCTGGTCCAGTTCAATTTCTGGTATTTGGGATATTGTTAACTACACAAGCTGAGTTCCCGACCTCAGTAGGAACATACAAAGAAAGAAGAGACCAAGGACAGCAAGTTGTAAAGGATAATCACAGTACACAAAATTCATCTTTCCTAGAGGCTAATTCTAAGAGTGATAATGACACATATTTGGAGGCTAAGTGAGTCTCAAGGTTATTGAGTTAAAAGGCCTGCAAAGAGCCAAATAATGTAAAAGTTGGAAATTCAAAAAAAAACTCAACAACATAAAAATAATCAAATTTACAACTGTATGATTTATGTGGATAGATTGGGCATTCTAGAATCTTTCTTCACTTCTTCATTATCAGGATATGGGCATTATTGACTAGGTCAGGCTTTATTGCCGATACCTGATTATCCTTAAGAAAGTAGTGGTGAGCCATATTCTTGAACTGCTGCAGTCAAATGTGGTATAGGTGCGCTCACATAATTTTTAGTTTGACAGTGTCAGGATCTTGACCGAGTGACAATGAAGGCATAGTAATATATTTCCAAGTCAGAATCATGTATGGCATGGAATAAATCTTGGAGATGATGATGTTCCCACATATTCATTAACCTGGTTCTTCTAGTTGGTGTAGGTCGTAGATTTGAAAGGTGCTGACAAAGTAGACTTGAAGTGATGCTACAATGCATCTTGAGAATGGCAAATTGTCGCCAATAGTTCTCCTTACAACATAGAAATAAGGAGGAGCTGAATAGAGATACTTATGAAGGCTTTTGAGGGAGGAAGAAGGAAAATAGTATTTCTTCTTGCAAGTGGGATAGAAACCAAAGCTCAGAATTTTATTGATCTTCTTTATTCATTCCTGGGATGAGAACGTCACTTGTTATGCAGCATTTATTGCCCATCCCTAATATCCCAGAGGGCAGTTAAGAGTCAACCACATTTCTCATGTAGGCCAGACCAGGTAAGGATGGCAGTCCTTCCCTAAAGGACATTAGTGAACCAGATGGGTTTTTCCAACTATCGATAATGGATGTATGCTCGGCATGATCATCATCAGATTCTTAATTTCAGATTTTGTTCTTGCTTTTTTTTAATTGGCAAAAAAAGAACTAGTGAGGAAATTAGGAGAAGCATTTTTTTCAAGTACAAGTTTGTTGCACCAGAAAGTACAACCTGAAAGTACAAATGAATCAGAATCCATAGCAATTGTTAAAAGGCATTTAGGTCTATGTTTATAAGGACTAACTTACAATTTTATGAGGAAAAGGCTAGGATTTGTGACTAAATTGGACAGTCCTTTAGAGGTGGCAGCACAAGTGTGACAATTGAAAGGCCTTTCAGTGTTGTAAGATTCTGTGACTGTAATTGTAACCTCAGTTGAGGGTAAACAGGGTAGATGTTGCAAGAGACAGTCCAATAGGGTATCAGCCAATCATAATGGCAGCAGAAGGTCCACACACTACATCTTGAAAGATGCAAGGTTCAGAAAAAAGTCAATGCCTCTCGCAGGAATAAAATTATTGACAAAACATCAACTTTGACTCTTCTTGATTTATACCAGAGAACTCAGAACAGCAAACCAATTGAAGTCTTTGCCCTCTATGTTTCTTCAGGAGGGCCTGTTTTCTTGCACCTTCTCAGTATCCCACAGGTCATGCAGAAATTGTGCACTTTGGCATTGAGCAGACCAATTGGAAGTGAAGGCTCTTGAGCTACGTGCATTCAAGTAAAAAGATGATAATCACCTTCTGACTGTCATTTCACCAGTTTTGATACCTGCCCAGTAATTTTGGCTCCCACTGCAGCTTTGAAGTTATTGCAATTGCAAACTAGATTATCCAGCAAATTAATTGGCATTATGGTCAATCAGCATTATGTAAAGAATTGCAATACTGTTCCAATGATTAGATTATTTCCTATTTGGTACTGAAGGATCCCTTCCTCAACAGTTACACCCAGCATTCTCGAGTTTATTTTATAGAATGATACTTAAACCCTTTCATTCTTCCTTTCTTTTTTCATATTGTTTTCTTTGAATATCATAGTTTCTCTTTTTTATCTCTCCCTTTTCCATCTCTCTGGGTTTTACTTTTGTGATTTGTCCTCTTTGAGGAAAGTGCAGCGAAGTACGCTTAAAGGGCAAGTCTCGAGTTGAAATACCTGGAGTCAAGGAGAACAATTATGAGGCAGCAAATAATTGCACAAGTAGCTTCAAGTCTTGTTTCATCAGAAAAGAACTGCTTTAAACACAACTCTTGATGATATTTTGTAAGAATTAAATTATTTTCAGATTGTGGTAGCCTCCTGTAATCTGCTGCAATATGAAAACGTCAGTTTAAATCACATAGCATGACTGCTATAGAGCTGAAGTCAAATGATTGAATCATAAAAATTTGTCGACAATATCTGGTATGATATCAAGATGTAAACTTCCAAAATGTCACTTTGTGCACTGCACATGTATACATCATGCACAATGACCTTACAATATCAATCCCAATATTAAAATTGCAATCGGTGATCGCATTGAATGATGGAACAGGGTCGAGGGCTAGAAGTAGTGCTAAAACAATATTTATAGTATAACCTATTATTACTTGTCAACATAATAACAATCTATCAACTTCAAGGCAATAAATTGAGTTAATTATTTTGACATCACAACGTAAATCATATTTATTATTAACAGTAGCTAATATATATTCCAAGAATTAAACTTGAGCTCATTGCTCACCTTCACGCTTTGTTGAATAGCCTCAGCATCTGTGTTTAGTTTGAAGAATATGGATTGAAATACCGCTGAAAAGACTTCTGCACATAATCTAGATTAGAGTCCCATGCCGTATCATGTAAGTTCTGTACTATTGAAGGTGCCACCCGCCAGATGAGATATTCAACTAAGACCCTGTTGTTCCATCTCAGGTGTACTTGAAAGGCACGTTACTATTTTTCGAAAAAAAGCAGAGAAGGTTTCCCAGTTTCCTGGCTAACATTTAACCTGCAACTAACATTCCTAAGCAAATTAATTATCTTGGCATTATCATGTCACTATTTGTGGGACCTCGGACTCCACAAATTCACTTGCATTTCCCAACACTACAACGGTGACAACACTCGAAAGGGCTTAATTCGCCTTTGGTTGGATGTGAAAAGCACTATATAAAATACAGCAGCTTTTTTTCTGCCAATTCTACTGACAAGAAAGATAAGCTATTACCATGCTGTTCCATGCTATCTGCACCCCAAATGCCCCTGTTTGTTTTGCAACCCTTGAGCTCACATTTTTCCATTTCCCAACCACGAAAGCACATTCCGCAAGCTCAGCCACAAAATGAAGTGGAAAACAGCTTGATTTGTATTTAAATCAACTGCTCTATAACTATCAAGTAACAAGAATTCAGGCTGAATATGAGAGTTCTGTATGCTAAAAACACAAAATTGAAGCAGCTGCCAGCATCTATGTGGGAGTCCATGACTGAATGAGGTTTACATTGCGCTACAAGTTGTTTGTTCCAGATTCAGCCTCAATTTAAATGAACAGTAGAACAGGTTTGAGGGGTTCAATAGCAGCCTCCTGCTGTTCCTTTCTCTCCTTTCAAATCTGGAAGCACACAAATGAGTAGATTTCATCGTGAAACAAAAACCTGACTAGGCCGATGGACACATATTGCATTGTTACTGTCGCAGTATTATTTTCAAGATATCAGCACCATGCCAACAGCATCCTCTCCCATTCATCTTAACTAAATGATCCTTTATTTTGCAGGGTGGAGATGTCCATATAATACAAATAACATTGGCTAAACAAATTTGCACCTAACATAGTTTGAGGCAAGGAGAAGCTCATATTATCAAATACTACAAAAAACATTATATCCTTCATGTTTAAGCCTGGCTGAGTGGGGAGAACCATAACAGGATTACTGGCTGGCTCAGTAAATAGCTAACAATGGACATTTGTTGTTGCTATGATGGGACACGATAGAACTAGACATCTAACAACATGATTACTTGACCTTTCCAATAAATATGATCATCAACATCAAGAGGAGATACTGTGAAGTAAAACACTGGAGGGAAACTTTCCACATCGGGATATTATTGGAGGGCTCCTCTGATTATCAACAAATTGTATTCCCATGAAAGACTCATCATTGCATAGTAAACTAGTTCCCTCCACTATTTTGCTAATTGACTTTTTATCAATTCTACCAGAGTGTTATTCTCACTGAACCACACCACATCATAAACTTCTATTATTGTTTTCCTTAAAACCAAATATAATGCTTCTGAAGGTCTAGTGTAAGAAGGACAGGACAGCATTCAGTTTAACTATGGCAACTGTATCTTTCAGGGAGTGCTGAAACTGGAGATAATTCAGCAGAGGTATGAATGAAGTGAGAAGAATAATGATATTGTGTTAACACAATTTATAAGTTTAATGCTTTCAAAGGACATTGAAGGAACTTTTCCACGTCAGATTCCATTATTATTTTCAGGGAGTCCACTGGAGTGTTTTTATTGTTGGCTTCACATATGAGAAAACTGCCTCACGGCCTTTTTTTTAAAATTGTCTTTTTTTTTATTGTACCAACTGATACTGCAGCTGCAGAAGGATTATATGGTGTGAAAAGAAGGAAACAGATGGATTGAATGTCTCAAAATTCAAACAGGTCAATTCCTGGAAGGTTTGACCAGTCTCAGATTTTCTCCTCCCTATCATTGTCTGAGAGCCTTGTCCAATTTAATGTTTCTTTTTACGTGTAGTGCTTTGAGCTGGCAGTCAATTTGCAGCCTCCTCTCCCTATTCTCCACTCCCACTTTCCAGTTCAGCCTGGAATGACAACCCTATCTTTGAAAAAAAATAGAACAGCGCACTGTGATCTCCATCAAATGGATTTTCGACTGTGCCCATGTATTTTCTGCAGTGTAATCACAACCTTTAAACCTCAAAATAAAATTAGCTTTCCCTTGCTCCACTGTCCCAGTGTCATTGGTTACCTGACACCAGAATGCATTTTCCGCAGATTAATAATTAATTCCTATTCAAAAGCCTGATTGTTCAGTTGGGATTTCCAGCCATGGTCCCAATTTACATGCTTGATAGTATGCACGTTCCAATTACATGACAAACATTTGAAAACGACAATTCGAACAGCAAATCCTTCCACTGTCAGTCAAGCCTCCAATCCTACCCATTAATGAAATGTGCTGAGGCTCTCTCGTTCTTTTGGCTGAATGAATTGGCTTTTACTGGCCCTGATTTGTTCCAGTTGCTTATCACACCAGAAAACTGCTTCTTCTTTCCACGATAGCAGAGCTGTCATTGCTATTTTCCTTCAGGGTACACACACACAAACACATTCTCTATCCCCTGCTGCCGCAGTGAAAAGCAAAGGTGCATCGTTTTGATAAGGCTACACCTAAATCATGTGTGGATTTTCTAAGCAGCTAATTAGATGCTTCTGGGCCATAGCGAGGCAAGTTACTGTCCATCAAATTCACTGGCCTAGTTGGCATTATCCATCAGCGTTGTGTTCTTTTTCTCTCTGTGGCTTTTTGCCAGAAATTATATGACTTTATCAGTAGTTTATCTTTTACGTACCTTTTCCTTGCCTGAGTATGTTGTTGAATGTGTGCAGCTGCTTACCAACCTAACAGAAAATAAGGAACAATTTGATCATTCTTCTGAAGATGTCAGCACAAGTAAACAATCAGCTGTAGGCTTATGGCATATCATATGAATGGAGATTCATGCTCCCTTGGCCACTCCCAATGTAATTTTAGTGGTGTTATCCTGTTTACAATTAATGTATTGGAATTGTGACAAAGTGGTATTCTCATACAGCAGTTGTGAACTACCCAAAGCTCTTATCATTTAACAAGCACACACTACAGAAGTAAATGAACTTTCCGCAACTGTTTCCCTGATGAGACATCTGTGACAGAAGCTGCTGAGCTGCCTCCAGCTGTTTACGAGACAGCGGACTGAGGAACAAGAGGTTTCAGCTATCTCCAGCTGTTTGCTAAGGGAGGTGAAAACAGAAAAATGCGAAGTGCCTACAGCTGTTTATCATAGACAGCTGTTTTCCATATAAACAACACACAACAGACACATCAGGACAAACTATATCTGTTTACAATAGAACAATGTCACAAGCACAAAGAGCACACTGTGAGTTTTGGTAAGACTAGTATAGTAACTTCGACTGTTTTAAATCATTTTTCAATCACCTGACCACACTACAACAAAAACAAATCCACTTCTCTTTCGCTTGGCTGCAAAGGTGAAGCACAGAATTTCTACTTATTAGTTCTAGTTTATTGATAGGGCTGCTCCCTCAAAGGTTGATGTTTGTGGGTTAAAAGTTTCCTACAGGACTTAAGCTGAATAATTTAGGCCAATTTTCCAGTGCAGTGCCAGGGGAATGTTGCATAGGAAGAGGTGCCTTTCTTTCAGATTAGTCTTAAATATTTGATCTTCTAAGGAACACAAAAGATATCAGTCTTATTTTGCAAAGGAGCAGGAGGCTCCATTGCGTTCTATCCAATATTTATCCCTCAAAGAACAGCACCAAATAAAAAGAAAATCTAGTCATGATCATATTGTTACTGGGGGAGTTTGCTGTGTGCAAAATGATTGCCATTTTTTGTAGATCGCAATGGTGACCATAGTTTAAAAGTACTTTTCATTATTTGTAAAGTACGTTGGGACAACCTGTAGTTATTAAAAGTACTACAGAAATGCAAGTTTTTCTTTCAAGACATCAGCCAAAATCCTCATGACCACCAAAATTAATTTTAAAAAAGTTGTACCAAATGTTGGTTTATTCCAACAGACATTTCTATGAGAAAATGCAGGCAACACCTGTTGGATCAGCTGCTCATGTTAATATGAAAGAAAACATACTTCCACTGAAGGAAAAGCAGAGTTGCTCCAGTTCTTTGGCCAGCATTCCTCCCTCAGCCAACATCACTGAATTATCAAATGTATTCACTGTTTGGGAAAATCAGCTGCTACCCTGACCAAAATGATCACACTTGTCCGCATCTCAAAAATAACAGCAAAGACCTTTGCAACATTATTAGTTTGGGATAAGGGGCTATTTGATTGAAAGATTTATTTATACAGCCACAATACTCACTGTCCAAACTTTGGGCTTTCTGGTTCTGTTTCTACAAATTGTACGTTTTCCTAAAAATGTCCAATTCAGACTCCGCCCTTGCTGCATTTGGAATAGTTGGTACCAACAACAGCACCGGCAAGGCACAGTTATCAAAGACATTTGGGTTACAGAGACTTGAACGTATGATCTAGGTTGACACTTGTCCTAGTGGACTGCCACACTGTCACTGATGTTGTCTTTTGACAAGAGATTAAACTGTAGCATGTCAGTCCCCGAAATGGTTATAAATGGATGGGTGGCATGGTGATGCAGTGGTTATCACTGTTGCCTCAGAGTTCCAGAGACCTGGGTTTGATTTCTCAGGCGACTGTCTGTGTGGAGTTTGCACATTCTCCCCATGTCCATGTGGGTTTCATCCCACAGTCCAGGGATGTGCAGGCTAGGTGGGTTCTGGGAAATGCAGGATTATAAAGTAGGGGATATTTCTGGGTGGGATGCTCTTCAGAGGGTCAGTGTGGATTTTTTGGGCTAAATGGCCTGCTTCCACACTGTAGAGATGCTATGGAAAGATTCTTTATCAATATACTGAAAGTGAAGGGTGGGTCCGGGAGTTCCTGAGCCAATATTTATGCCTCAACTAGTACTTCAAAACATTATTCGGTCATTAATTTTGATGTGAACTTGTTGTTTTTAACCTGCCGTCATATGTCTGAATTTACAGTAACGACTAAACTTGAAAAATACTTAGTATTACAAATGCAAGAATTTAAGATTTGGTTATGTTTTAAATTATTTCCTTAAGGTAAAACAGAATGTCCTGGAATTGGGTGTGGAAAACATTTCAAACTCTGTCTGATACAAGCCCGTGTGATTTGTTTGTTATTTTGAAAAAGTATATCAAAACTAGTGAATGTAGTTTGAATTTTCATTGTCATTTTGTGACTAACATTGCCCCATAAAAATGCTAAATTAGAAATTTCAAAATCTGTCATTGGCTCAAGGCAAACACTCATTGGAGTCTTGCTTTGCTAAACTTATGTTAAATTATTTAAATAAATTTCTTAAGAGTCTTGAGGTCCAATAGAATCATGCATGAATTATGCTATGTATCATTGATAAAGATAAGACTATGAATAATTTACTATGGGATAACAAGGTGTAGAGCTGGATGAACACAGCAGGCCAAGCAGCATCAGAGGAGCAGGAAAGCTGACGTTTCGGGCCTAGACCCTTCTTCAGAAATGGGGGAGGGGAAGGGGGTTCTGAAATAAATAAGGAGAGAGGGGGAGGCGAATAGAAGATGGATAGAGGAGAAGATAGGTGGAGAGGAGACAGACAGGTAACAGCAGACGCAGTATACCACATTAGCAGATGTGCAGGTGAACATCTGCTTGATGTGGAAGGTCTTCTTGGGGCCTGTGATGGGAGTGAGGAGGGAGGTGTAGGGGCAGGTGTAGCACTTCCTGCAGTTGCAGGGAAAAGTGCCAGGTGTGGTGGGGCTGAGGGGAGTGTGGAGCCACTGAGGTCTTTCCGGAGGGTAACTTCTTCAAGGTAGGCATCCTTAGAAGAGGCTTCGCAGTGGGGTTAAAATTGTTTCAGAGATAGTAGGAACTGCAGATAATTTACTATGGTGCAGTTTGGTTTCCTTATTTTATTGTTCTTTTTGGTTGCATATCATAGAATCATAGAACCCCTACAGCGTGGGAACAGGCCCTTTGGCCCAGCAAGTCCACACCGATCCTTGGAGCATCCCACCCAGACCCATTCCCCTATAACCCACCTAATCTACACATCCCTGAACACTGTGGGCAATTTAGCATGGCCAATCCACCTAGCCTGCACATCTTTGGACTGTGGCAGAAAACCGGAGCACCCGGAGGAAACCCGCACAGACACAGGAAGAATGTGCAAACTCCACACAGACAGCCACCCAAGGGTGGAATCGAACCCGGGTCCCTGGCGCTGTGAGGCAGCAGTGCTAACTGCTGAGCCACCATGCTGCCTACTTGGTGTCATTGTGCACTTTACTGTAAAATCAGACCACCATCATGAAACACACGTGTCTAAATATTTTTCAGTCAGCGCATGACAACATCCAGATTCCAAGATACCATCAGAGTTCATGAGACTTAAGTTCAGTTCTGAGATTGTTTTCGATGACAGAATCGAAATGGTAGTGTACAATGATGTACTTCGAACATAAATCAGCGAGGAGGGAGAAAGGGTGGAGCAGTGTCGATGTTAATTACATAAAGGCAATGGAAGTAGAAAGAAAGGGTTGACTAATAAAGAGATGGAGACAGAATTTACGTGCACCAAAATAATAGAGGGATTAATACAGCTTTGCTAAATGAGTGTTGCACTGCAGACCAAGAAGAAGAAAGGGAGAAGTATGTAAGCAAATACATGAAAGAAAGTAATGAACTTTTCATAACTAAACTGTAAGGTAGAGAGACATTGAATGGTGGGTGTGAGGAGAAGGGATGGAGTGTTAGAGTCCAAAATGTTTTTGATTTAATATTTAAGAAACTCAAAACAGCTCTGCTTGGCCAGCCAAGGAAATGAACTGGATCATAATGAGAAATAAGTGAGGACGAACAATGGGAAAGCACTGGTCACAATGGAATAGGTTTAAAATAAATTGAAAGCACACTACATTGGTTCTTACACTGAGTAAAACTTGAGAAAATATTAATAAAATACAACAGAGTTAAGGAGAAAGGGGTGGGGGGGGGGAAGATCACATTCTCAAATCTAAGCTGTCATTGACATACAAAGCTTAGAAGAAATGAAAGGATATACTGGAAATCAAACCAACTCAAGGAGGAGAAGAGCCCTGATCCATATGGGATACATCTGTGGATACCTGCTCTTTATCATATTGCTGTCTGCGAGACCTTTCTGTGCGTAAAATTGTTTGCTATGTTTCCTACTTTACAACAAAAATAATATTTATAATGCATGTCAAATGCTATAAATTACTGTGGGTCATTCTATGACTGTGGAAGTCAGGGTATAGATACAAAGCTTCCCTTTTACTTTTAGTCAAAGAAATGTGCATGGACATAGCAATGGTGTGGTACATGTCCACCAAATCCTCATCATTTGCAAAGGATAGAGTGGACTTCCGCTGTTAGCAAAAAACGCGGATACCATTCCTATGTAACTCTCCTATATACCAATCAGATGTATGAATCAATGAGAAAACAAGGATGGGGTCTGCAGCCAACCTCGTGAGCACATGATTATGCAGTGAGTAATGAGGAAGAGTGTATATTAAAATTCAGCAGAAGAATAAATACAGGCAGAAGGCTGCAATACAGCAACTAAAATTCCTATCTTGCAGGACGGAAAAGGTTTAATCTGGAGAACCTCAATCCAGTTATTTTAAAGTTAATGAGAGCATAGAAAGTAAAATATTTGCACAACGATCAGATAACAGAGCATCAAGAGACAGAGGATATATAAAAGAAAACCTGCCTTATTACTTTTCAAAAAATTGTTTCCTGTACATCTTTTAATGCTAATGTAAGGAATTGCAGCCGTCCTTTTTCAAGGAATTAAATAGCTTATTTTTAAAGAGAAAAAAAGGACATGTAGCTTCTTTTGTAGCTTCTTTCACGTCCTTGGGATATCCCCAAGTGCTTCACAGCCATTGAATTAATTTCAAAGCTCTAATAATGTATTGTGCGGGCAAACACAGCAGGCTATTTCTTGAAAACAAGCTGTCACATTCGTCAAATAAGACAAATAAACAGTGATTCTATTTCAGTGCTGTTGGTTTCTAGAATGAACAAGAGGTCAGGTGTTTCCCAATACAAAGAAAATCTTAAATTAATTACTCAGGGTAAGAGATTCAGAGGCAAAACTTTATTTAATTAAAAAAAAAGATTTATCATCATAGAGTCAAACAGCATGGAAACAGACTGTTCGGTCCAACCAGTTCATGCTGAACATAATCCCAAACTGAACTAGTCCCACCTGCATGCTCCTGGCCCATATCCCTCCAAACCTTTCCTTTTATGTACTTATCCAAAAGTATTTTAAACATTTTAATTGTACCCACATTCACCACTTCCTCAAGAAGTTTATTTTACACGCGAACCACCCTTTGTGTAAAAAATTGCCCTCATATCTTCTTTAAATATTTCTCCTGTCACCTTCAAAATGTGCCCTCGGTTTGAAATTCCCCATCCTAGAAAGACATCTGTCTTTCAGATGTGACATTAAACTGCAGCCCTTCTCATGTGGATGTAAAAGATCTCATGGTACCAATTTGAAAAAAAGACTCTCCCATATGCCATGGCTAATAATTACCCCTTAATCAACATTAAAATTAGAACAGATCATGAAATGCTTTCTGGGGAGCTTCCTGTGTGTAAGTTGATGCTGTATTTCCTGCATTATAACAGTGCCAACACTTCAGAAATGCCTCATTGATTATAGGTTGTTCTGAGATGTCCTGTTGTTGTAAAATGTGATAAATAAATACATGTCTTGCCCTGTTTGGTATTTGGCCTGTGGAAGATAAATTTTAAAAAATTAACCTGGGAGGAATTGTTTCTTCGGCGGGAATTAAAATTAATCTTTAAAATAACAATAATGCCAACTGAAAAACTATAATTCAAAATTGTTGACTTGGGGTGATAGAAATGACTACTGTGTACAACATTCCTACTTATAGATGTAAATTATGTTCAGAATTCTTTCAGAACATTTGCACATGTTAAAATCAGCAGCAGGCACACATTCAAAGTTGCTTTTTGGAAACAACTTAACATAAGGATTGGTTTCATAATTTATGGAAAATTGAGGTCAGTCTTTATACCACAGATTTTTATTTCATCAGGCACGACTTGATTTTTTTTCCCCCACTGTGGTTAAGTAGGGGAATTCCCAAGGGTATGTTGTTAAGTAGGAAATTATTTTTCTGGCAGGTAATAGTACTCAGATGCCAGAAACAAGCTTGTTTCTGTGCACTGCGATGACCTCTGTGATAAGCCTGGAGCTACAGCCAATAATTATTTCATTCTATAGTCAGCAAAAGGAGCTAAAAGGTCTACTGAAAATGCAATGATGTTTCATTGCATTAGTCAAATTCTCACCATAGTGGGGAGTTACATCTCAAGGCAAAGACCCAATCCACACCAAATACAGTACCAAGCAGTTAATTCCTGCTTCTGGAAGTCTGCCCAACAATATATTCCTCATCAACTCTGTAACTTGCATATTTCATTAAAGGAAAGACTGGGCAAGAGGGAGCAAGAACATCTTGTGATTATATAGCACCTTTAACATGGTAAAACAATACAACGTATATCACAGGAATATAATCATTAAAAAAAATCAAGACTTTTATTGATATCGAGCCGAATTTCCATGTCCTAAAATATTTGAAAATGGATGCAGGAGTCAGAAAAACATAAGATGCGAATTTCAGTTTCCCTCTTAAAGTTAGACCCCACACAAACTTCCCATCAGCAGGAAAAGGCTTAGGTTAGGTTCAGGTTGCAGCTTTGCAAAAACATTTTGTGATGTTAAGGTTGTTATTGACAGGTATAAGTGAAATTTGTATTTCATGTTTCAGAATACTTTCATCAGATCTGTCAGTTTTTTGAATCTTTTAGAAAACCTGCCCAGTGAGAGTTTAGAAATGTTGAAGGAGGCCTGCTGAGGATTTGCAACATTCTGACAGGATAAGTTTTAAATGTTTTCACAATATCAAGTATCATTCTTAAATGTTGTCATATGAGTTAGATACATTTCCACTGCAGTGATTGATCACTAGACAAAAGTGGACAAAGATAAATTGATCATTACATTTACCAGCCTCATGTAAGTGTTGAGATTTATTGAAGTAGTTTTCTCTTTTCACAAAGTAATATCATGCATTTGAAATGTAGAAACCAATGCCATGGTCATGATCTGAACTATTCAAATGTTTACAGGGCTTTGACTTAGAAAATGTTAATCATCCAATCTAGTTTAGAAAAAATGTCAAACAAGGTATGGTTTCAATTTGTTGAGAGCTATACCAGCCTGTTTTGACAGCTGAGCCCATTATGAATGATTGGCTGAATTTCAAATACTATGTAGCATTGAGATAAGCAGAGAGACATGTTTCAGTTTGATTGACTGTTTTAAAAGGTTGTAATAGAATTACCTAACTTTGACATGTATGGAAGTATAACTGCTTTTCAATGGTTCTAGAATGTATCCTGTCATGCAATGGAATGGGCGTATGAAGGGGCATAGAAGAAAAGTGTAATACAAAGGATAAGGAGAGGGCAAGGGCAAAGATATATGAGAGGGAATGAAGGTATAGGTGGCTTGGGATTTAGTGGGGGTGTGAGTTATGAAACACAAAAATTAAGTGTGGAGCATGGCCAATGTCCCTAATAACTAGCTCATCTCAGCACCCACATATCTCTGCTACTGTCTTAGGCCTGCCTGCAGAAGTAGCTGACCAGACCACTATTCACCTTCGTCCCTAGGTAGTGAAGTTATGGTTGGTACTGGAGGAGGACCTTCCCTGCCTCATGATTTCCAAACCAGAAACGAAAATCCAATCCATTTAGATAGGTGACCAAAAGTTTCACTGAAAAAAAAACATTTTTGAGAATCATCTCAAAAGAGGGAAGAAAGATGGAGACTCAGTGAATTCCAGCACTTAATACCAGCAATTATAAATGGGAGTATGTCTTTACCTGCTCTATGCTACAGATGAATATGAAAGTAAACCAATGATGTTGTCCGCACAGTAATCCTGATGCAGTAGCAGAGACACTGAGCCTTACACAATTGAATGAGTGAATCATTTTATAGTCACGTGAATTTAGGAAAATACAGTCAAAAGTGATTTGTTGACACAATCCAATGCCAGTTTGGACTACAAAATGAATCAAAAGGCCCTTTGGCCTATCATGTCTGTGCTGACCATCAAGCACTCATCAATTCTAATCCTATTTTCTAGCACTTGCCCGGAGCTTTGTATGCCATGGCATTTCAAGTGTTCATCTAAATGCTTCTTGAATAGTCTCAGGGTTCCCACTTCTACCAACTTTTCAGATAGTGAGATCCTAATACCTAATACCCTCTGGGTGAAAGCACTTTTCCTCAATTTCATCCTTATTTTTATTTCATTCACAGGGTGAGAACATCACTAGTTAGGCCAGCATTTATTGCCCATCCCTAATTGCTCAGATGGCAGTTAAGATTAAGGCCAGACCCAGTTAGGATAGCAGATTTCCTTCCCTAAAGGACCAGACAATCGGTAATGGATTCATTTAGATTCTTATTTCAGATATCTTTTATTGAATTCAAATTCCACAATCTATTGTGACAGGATTTGAACTTGGGTCCTCAAAACATTAGCTGTGTCTCTGGATTAACACTCTAGTGATAATACCACTAGTCCATTGATTCCCCTATCTGCCCTTACCTTAAATCTATACGCCCTCTCTGGTTATTGACCCGTCTACTAAGGGGAAAATTTCCTTCTTTTCTGTCCTATCTATCTCCCTCTTATTTTTATCCACCTCATTGAGGATCCATCAGCCTTCACAGTTTTCAGGAAAACAACACAGCCTGCCTGGTCTATATTCTGAGCTAAAATACATCCTGCTGAATCTCCTCTGTACCCTCTTGACAGCAAACACCGCTTTCCTTTAGTACAATGTCCAGAAATGCATGCAGTACTCCAGTTGTGACCTAACTAACAGATGTACAATTCTCTGTCATACCTTCCTGCTCCTGAATTCAATGCCTCATCTAATAAAGGTGGTATCCCACATACCTTCTTCACCATATTATTTACCTGTCATGTTGCTTTCAGGATCTATTCACATTTACACCAGTTCTCTTCTGTATTTCCTAGGGTCCTACAACTCAACATGCATTGCCTTAGCATGTTAATCCACTAAAAATACGTCACTCACACTTTTCAGGATCAAATTCCATTTGCCACACTTCCATCCACCTCACCAGTCCATTTAAATCATCATGCAGTGAAAGACTTACCTCCTCACTATTTCCCATACCACCAATTTTTGTATTATGTGCAAACTTACTGATCGTACCTCCTACATTCACGTCCAGATCATTAACAAAATTTAAACCCTGCAAAGGGCTCTGCACCCAACCCTGTCAAGCTACTGGACAAGGCTTTAATCCCCAAAACAATCTTCAACTGCTACCCTTTCCTTCCTGCCACTAAGCCAATTTTGGATCAGTTTGCCAAATTGCTCTGGATCCCGTTGGCATTTGCTGTTTTTATCTGTCTCCCAATCAAGGTTTTGTCAAAAAGCCTTACTGAAGTCCATCAATGACACTACCCTCATCGATACACCTCATCTCCTCCTCAAAACGATCAATTAAATTTATTTGATGTCATCTCTCCCTGATAAAGCCGTGCTAATTATCCTTGATTAATCCTTGCCTCTCCAAGTGAAAATTAATTCTGTCCCTCAAAACCTTTTCCAATAGTTTCCCTATTATTGATGTTAGATGCACTCTCCTGCTGTTTCCTGGTTTTTCCCTACCACTCTTCTTGAAGAATGGTAACACATTAACTGCCCTCCAGTCCTCTGGAATATCTCCTGTGGCTAAAGAGGATTTATAAATTCATGTCAGGGTCCTTGCGATCTCCTATCTTGCCTTTCAAGCAGCCTGGGATGCATCTCATCTGGACATGTGGAATAATTCACTTTGAAGCCTGCTAAAACTATTAATATGCTTTCCATCTCAATGCAAATTTGTTCAAGTATGTTACAGTTTCCATACATGACTTCTATGCCTACATAGAATGCCTATATACCTTCTCTGTAGTGAATACAGATACAAAGTACTCATTTAAAATCTCACCCACGTGTTTCTGCTCCACATAAATATTGCCACTCTAGTCGATTAAAGGGCTTTATTCTTTTCCTGACTATCCACTTGAACTAATACCTTCTCAAATGGTTTTCGATTTTCATTTACTTTACCTGGCAGTGTTTTTCATTGCCCCCTCTTAAACCTCATAATTTCTTATGTAAATAACTCCTTGCACTTTATGTGTTACTCCGTAGCTTCTACTGTCTTGAGCCTTCAATCATAGCTCTGACATTGTTTTGTTTTTGTCCCCTTTTCTTATTTGGTATATTCCTCGACATCCAGGATTCCTTGAACTTGGCAGAATCCCTACAGTGCGGAAACAAACCAGTCGGCCCATCAAATCCACAATGACCCTCTCAACAGTATCCCACCCAGCCCCATCCACCCACCCTACCCCTGTAACCCTCAATTTCCCATGGCCAATCTACCTAATCTTTGGACTGTGAGACAAAATCACAGCACACAAAGGAAACCCACACAGACAGAGGGAGAACGTGCAAACTCCGTACAGACAGTCGCCTGAGTTTGGAATTGACACAGGTCCCTGGCACTGTGAGGCAGCAATGCTAACACACTGAGCCATGATGCCAATCTTGTTGGTCTGTCTCTTCACTTTTATGCAAACATGTTGACCCTACACTCTCACTATTTGCTTTGTGAAGGATTCCCACTGTTCTGACAGAGTTTTTCCTGCAAGTAGCTGCTCCCAGTCCATTTTGACCAGAGCTTGTCTTATCATATTAAAATTGGCCTAAACTCAATTCAAGATCTTTACTTCTTGTCTATCTTTCTCCTATTCCATAGCTACCTAAATCTCACTGAGTTATGATCATTATGTATGCCTTCTGGCAACACATAGAATCATACTAACAGATGTACAGTATTGATAAATATTTCTGTAAATGTTACCTAATTTATAAACTGCATTAATGAGAGATTTTGAGATGGTAGAAATAGCTACAGAAATAAGAGTCAGTTTCATCTTGGTTAATGCATTGTTATGACAGCAATAAAGATTTGTATCAATTGTGACATTAGGTTTTGTATTTGCATGTGATTTCAATGACAGAGAATCTTTTTTGCCTGAGCAACTGAGATCATAAAACACAGCAAAAATATTGGACTTATTCCTGATCCATGAAAATTTTGATATATTTCTAGTAAATAACCCAGTATAGCAATAGAGAGGAAGGTTGACATGACAATTTGAATGAGTGACATTTTTCATTTGATCCTCCATTACAAATTATCTCGTAATTGGATATAAGATAGTGAATAAATCCATGGTGTTGTTTTCTAAAGATTTCCAGAATGTAAGTCTCTGAAACATTTATCCCTCTTGTCGTAATTCTAAACTTGACTTCTGCTACCAATATCCACTTTACACAAACTATATCTGTTTACAATACCACATCTGTACCATGTTCCATGCTGTGTTCTGCTTCCTCAGCACTCCTGTTCTTGCCAATTACAAATACAATCACTGGTACCTCATTTACAACTTTCATTCAAAACGGTATTCTCTGCAACCTCTTCAGATTCATGGTCCCAATTTTCTATCTTTGATTTTGCATCATTAGCCTCACGTGAACATCTTCGCCATTTATCCATCATTGGCATCAAAATTGGCCAATTACTGTCCGATCTCTAGTCTTCTTTCCTTAAACTGTTTGACTTGTACTTCCCTCAATACCTTTAAAAGCCTTACTGACATCTATATTTTGTATGATACTTTTTGCTGTTACCACCAAGTCTTTTACTTTCCTCTGTACTTAATATCCCAACTGAAGACTGATACGTGTAAAATCCTTTTGTGTTAATTCTTGAAATCATGAAATATCTTCAAAGATATTAAGTAAGCCCATTATAAATAACATATTTTGCCCTTGTGCCACCCATTCGCCGTGTGGAGGAGTGTTTGGTCAAAAATTATAAAGAAGACTAAGTATCACATCCAGAATGAATTCTCAACATTGTATCAAGTCATGTTAGTTTGTCACTTTGTCAAAAAAACTGAATCCAAAAAAATCAGGAGACTGCAAATGTAAAGTATTTCTTCAGTAAATGAGCAGTGCAACTGAGCATCAACTTGTTCTGTTAAAAAATTGAAACTTCCAATGTTGCAGAAACATCTTTCGCAGCTTATCAGTTCAATCAAATTAATCCCTCATTCCTTCAGATTATAGTTTGTTCCTTTTTCAATCTAATACATATGCTAATTACCTAGAGAATAAATTGGAAACTAAAAATATCATGTGGCAGCATATTATGTTAACAGCCTTCCATCAAACAGGAGTGAACAAGCAGATTAAATATGTTGAGTGTAAAAGGATCATGCCTCTGTCAGCTGCCTTAATGACAAATTGATTCTATAAATTTCTGTTAATTAAGTCTCGAATCAATTTGTCACATTGTATATCACAAGATTTGTATTACATTACATCTCCTGTCATACTTCACATTCAACCTGGAACACAAAAATTTATATTATGCCTTCAATGTCAAAAGGTGTTCACATCAGCATTATCAAAACAAAATTTGAAATCAAATTACAGAAGGGAATACTCAGAAAAATTTGATTAAAAAACAGTAAGTTTTGAATCAAATCTTAGAGGAGGTAAGGCAGGTGGACAGTGTTGTGTAATGTCTCACAGCTAGTATCTAATATACCTTTAAGAGGCATACTCATGGTGTCATCACTGTATTATGGCTTGTGACCTATGGTATAAATGTGACCTATGGCATGACATGCTGGGAGAAGCATGCCACATTTTGTAACTGAATGGCTCAACATTAACCTGGATACTGTTGTGCCTATATTTCTAACATATGTAGACACCAAGAACTGTAACAGAGTGAAAAAGCTCCACAGAAGCTGATATCCTGTAACCAACTCTCCCTTATTTACATGTACACAGTACATGGACTCTAACTAGCTAGCTCAGAGACAATCCCTAAAGTGACCTTGTCAATCCTGTTTATATCTGTCAACCAAGGTTTCCTGATTGGCCCAGGTTAACAGTCCGAATTGGGGATCTCTTCTTGATGAGATCTACCTGTCCCTCATTCCAATCACTACACAGAAGTTTATTAATTTTTATGTACACTTCACCCATATCCAGTTCTTAGCTACTGGGAGCTAATGTAAACATTGCATCATCAGGCACATATATCCTATTGAAGGTGAAAAAGCCCATTATTGTATCTATGACAGAACACTTTGAGGACTTTAGGGAGAGGATTCCAGAGGCTTACATGTGATGAGGTTTTTTTTGTTTGTTTGCCTTTCTTGCTGAAATACATAACTAAAGACATCAATAATGCTCCACTATCTCGCCCAATGGCTATTCTTGGTAGATGAACATCAAGATTGATGATAGCAGCAACCACTTGCACTTGTGTAAGCATCTTTAATGGTGGAGGAAGTCCCAAGGCCCGGTAATGTACCTCAAGAAAAATCAATACCGGGGTAAATAAATAAAGGTATGATGAGGATGATTGAAAGTTTGGCCGAAGAGTGGATTTCAAGGAGAAGCTGAAAGTATGAGAGAGGCATGGAAATGGAGAAACTGAGAGCTGAAATTCAAGAGCTCGGTGCCTACATAGCTGAAGATAAAGACACCAATGGTGGAGCAAATGGAATGTGGAGAAGCATTGCATGTTTGAAGGAGATTACAGAAATAGGAAAGGGGCAAAGCTAAGATGGAATTTTAAGATGGCTTTTTAAATGCCCAAAATATGGAAAATAATGTGCAAATTTGAGGCATTGCAGCCAAGGAATTTACCTGTGCTCAAATGGTTTCCAACAATGAAATGACATAACCATCAGGATAAGAAAATGGACCAAATTTTCTCCTACTGTACATAATTGTCTTGAAGGTTAACAATTTTACCATTCTTTAAGTTGAAGTACACTGACAACACATTGTTAAGGCTCAGTACCAGTATCAGGAAATTGGACACTGGTCCATTAAAACAATGGAAGATTGAGTATAAGAACATTATTTTGGAAGAATGCATAGTAAAATACCTCTTTTATCTAAAACGTAGTACCAGCCAGGGTTATTGGGCAGCACTTTTAACTCCAAATAACAGATAATAAACTAAAGCCTCAGCTGCTCTCTCAACTGAATGCCATCAAAGAAGAACAGTGGAATTATCCTTTGTAATCTATCCATATTTATCTCTAATCAAAATAATTAAACAAATATAATTATCACATTGCTGTTTGTGGGAATTTGCTGTGTGCAATTTGGCTGTCACATTTTCTCCACGACAAAAGGACTTCATTAGTGTACAGCTGTTTGGGATATTGTAAAAGGTATTACATTTGAAAAGCCAGTCTTTGGAGAAATAGGTCATTCGTGCCACCAGTCTATGCTGACGTTAATGTTCCTCACGATCTTCATTAAACCCTGTAAGCATATCCTTCTATTCCTCTGTCCCCTATGAATGAACCTTGTCACAGCTCCCTGAGTCTCCCCAAATATCTTCAATTGTTCACTGCCACATAAACTTGACAAGACTGTGGTGGTCAGGAGCTATAGTGTAACTTTATAAGCCTGGTGTAGGGGCCATCCATTAAACCCCTTCTTCCATAAACTTTTCTCTTGTTCATACACCACCAAGAAAACCCATTTACTTAAATTCAGGCTTTCAGCACATTTAAGGTCATCTTTCAGCAATAAGTACACTAACTTCTGAGTGTCTGATAAACAAAAACCTCATTTCATGGCCCAACTGTTTCGTGCATGTACATTGCAAGTTTCTCAGCTTATCTTTCTTGACAAGAACGCAGATCACAAACATTGGATAATAATCTGAACACAGGCTCCCCGTTCTCTATTTTCTCACCATTGACTTTAGCCGGTCCTCTGATGTGTCGTTCTATTTGATGTGAGATTCCAAGCCAGAAGCAAACTCTTTTAATTTTGGGTTCATGCGGCGTGTATTAATTTTGCTCTGTCTTACATGCTTGAATGAATGTGCTGAAGGGTCCCATAGGTTTCTTATTGAAATGCAGACAGACAGCTAATTAAAGCAGGTGCCAAGGGCAGAGTGGTTTCATTATCTCGAGTTTTCTTATTCAGCATTAAAAGCTGCTCGACCATTGAATGAATCAGTCAGGGGATAGCTCAGGGTTAGATTGATTATTTTTCAATTTCTGTTTCCTTCTGGCATAACATTTCCTTCAAATAGAGAGTCTGTAGGTGTGAGGCTAGTAAAGCACAGCAGGTCAGACAGCATCCAAGGAGCAGGAAAGTCAACATTTCAGGCCGAAACCCTTTGTCAGCACTAGGCAGGGGAAGGGAGGCCCAGAAATAAACAGAGGGAGGTAGGTGGGTCTGGGGGAAGGGTAGGACAGACGTTGATAGGGTGGATGCAGGTAGGGGCTTATTGTGATTGGTCCGTGGGAAGGATGGCCATCCCCCTCAGACCCAAAGTTTCCCTGCTGGGCACAATGACACACAGGCAGACAAACAGGAGGCTGGAAGAACATAGCAGGCCGGGCAGCATCTTGAGGAAAGGAGCAGTTTCGGGTATTACCCTTCTTCAGGGTTGGATGTGGAGATAAGTTGGTAGGGGGACCAACACATTGACCAACCAGGTTGTACCTACCACCAGTGTCTACCTATCACCACCATTCTGCCTCCACACCTTCCACCCCCACTTTATCTGCAGCTCCCTCTACCCCCACATCCAGTCCTGAAGAATGGTAATGCATGAAACGTTGACTGCTCCTTTCCTCCAGATGCTGCCTAGCCTGCTGTGTTCTTCCAGCCTCCTGTTTGTCTACCTTGGATTCCACCATCCCTGCAGGTTTTTTGTCTCTACACAGGCTAGCAAAGGAGTTATAATAAAGACTGAAACACCTCACCAACGGATCGACCCACTCCTTACACTCAGCACAGGAATTCCTGGACAACATCAGAAACATAAAAACCGACAAGGAGGAAATGATGGTCTCCTTCGACATAACAGCACTATTCACCTCTATTGACCATGACACTAGCAAAGGAGACACTGGCCACATTACTAAACAATTTGAAAACACAAACCTCCAATGAAACCGTCAGCAAGGACAACATGCTAAAATTACTAGACCTATGTCTTACCACGCATTTCAGCTTTAACAGCCAGGTATATGAACACCCATGGGTTCACCCATCTTGGGTCTCATAGTTGAAGCTATTAGGCAAAGACTTGAACGCACAGCCCTCCCCCAGTTCCAGCCTAAACTATGGGTGAGGTACGTGGACGATACTTTCATTGATCATTAAACGAGAAAAGTTAGAAGGAACACACCACCTTATTAACAGCATAATCACCGTGATCAGGTTCACCGGGGAAGAAGAGAACAACAATCAACTCCCATTTCTAGACGTAATGGTAGAACGAACGAACAATAGCGAATTCCTTACCAGTGTATACAGAAAGACTACACACACAGACCAAATCCTGAATTACAACAGTAACCACCCCAGCATCCACAAACACAGCTGCGTCAAGACTCTTTTTAAACAAGTGATAACACAAAGCAACACCCCAGAGCCGCACAAAAGCGGACAGGAACACCTACACAAAGTCTTTACAAACCACAGGGTATCCCAACAGCTTCATCCACCAACGCCTGGCAAATAAACAACACCAAAAAGACACTGTACGCCCAACACACTGGCCACCCTACCCCATGTTAGAAACACATCAGAATTGACCACAACACTCCTATGACCTTTTGGAATAAGGATAGTACACAAACCAACAGCCACACTTCACCAGTTACTCTCCAAGACGAAAGACCCCATACCCACAATGAGCAGGACAAACGTGATACACAAAATACCATGCAGCAACTGCAAGAAGCAATACATAGGACAGACGGACAGGAAACTCGCCACCAGGATAAACGAACACCAACTCACAGCAAAATGGCACGACCAACTCTCCCTCATTTCAATACACTCCGACATAGAAGGACATCAGTTTAACTGGGAAAAAATAACAGTAGTAGGACAAGCAAAACAAAGAAATACACGAGAATTCCTGAAGGCCTTGTTTTCAACCACCGGTGTGATAAACAAACATGTTGAAATAGACCCCACCTACATATCACAATGGTACAAAACCGGAAAAAGGACTACACAACATGACAGTCTGGACCAGATAAATTCAGAGTGGGACAGAATAACAACGCTTCAATGGAGGCTAAACAGCACTGACGATGTCACTTAGAAAGGAGACAAAATGTTTGCACAAAAACCAGTCAGCTCGGCATAAAGGAACTTTAAACTGTCTTTGTGTAAGAAAATTCTCACCCCTACCATTATGCTTTATTAAAATCAGAATGACAATCCTCTAACCTTAGTTGCCAAGTTACTTAGGGTGGTAGCAATAAGAGGAATGCCAAAAGTAACAGAGTATTCGAAAGAGGAACTTCATTTTCTGGGTATTTAGTCAAAGGCCCATTTCCCATCTGCTTTGGAAAAAAATTTAGCAATGACTTGTATCACAGTTTCTAAGCGATTGCACACACAAGCATCGTCTGTGCTTAACAACTGAGGTTAGGATAATCCATTGCATATCGTAAAATTGTTCACATTTTGAGCGGAAGTCCTTTGTTTTGAAAGGGATGATGTCACATGCTGTTGCTACGGTGCCAATTTAAGTTTGAAGTGACCCTATGCATATCAGAACTTAGATTGATAAGTTTGCACTTTCTCTCAGTTAAATTCTGTATTGCAATATGAACATCTAATGTTAAATCATTTGTCCATACAGCCCTGATATTTAACTGTACATCACTGCATGCTGGGAAATGATCTGAACTGGATATGTCCTTTGAAATTCCCTCACAGGCATCTTTTCAATATTTTCCAAGGCGGACAGTGGAAATTTGGTAAGAGGAGAAACATACAATTCATTATTTTCATTCACAGCTACAGAGTATACTAAGTAGCAGTTCTACACTAACAACAGTGACTATACTTAAAACATATGACATTGTAAAGCATTTTTGGACACCCTGGATTCGTGAAACATGTCTAAAAATGAAAGCTTTTTTTTTCAAATTCTACCAACTTAGCTCAATCTCACCTCTCTCCTTGAAAGGCAAACAACAAAAAATAAATCTCATCACACGCAAGGCTCTGGCATCCTCTCCCTAAACTCCTCAAAGTGTTCTGTCATAGATACAATAATGGGCTTTTTCACGTTCAATAGGATATATGTGCCTGATGAAGCAATGCTTATGTTAGCTCTCAAAAGTTAAGAACTGGACATGGGTGAAGTAAAAATGAATAAACCTCTGTGTAGTGATTGGAATGAGGGACAGGTAGATCTCATTTGAGTATGAGATTCCCAATTGGGACTGTTAACCTGGGCCAATCAGGAAGCCTTGGTTGACAGATACAAACAGGATTGTCAAGGCTTCTGGTCACTTTAGGGATTGTCTCTGAGCTAGCTGGTCAGAGTCCATGTACTGTGTACGTGTAAATAAAGGGTGAGTTGGTTACAGGATATCAGCCTCTGTGGAGCTATTTCACTCTGTTACAGTTCTTGGTGTCTACATATGTTAGAAATATAGGCACAACAGTATCCAGGTTAATGTTGAGCCATTCAGTTACAAAATGTGACATGCTTCCCCCAGCATGTCATGCCATAGGTCACAAGCCATAATACAGTGATGACACCATGAGTATGCCTCTTCAAGGTATATTAGAAACTAATGTGAGACATTAGACAACACTGACCACCTGCCTTACCTCCTCTAAGATTTGATTCAAAGCCTACCGTTTTTCATCAAATTTGAGTATTTCCCTCCATAATTTGATTTCAGATTTTGTTTTGATGATGCTCTTGTGAACACCTTTTGACATTGAAGGCATAATATAAGTTCAAGTTTTTGTGCTGCCCAATAACCCTGGCTAGTAATAAGTTTTAGTGAAAAAGAACGTGGTATTTTACTATCCCTTGGGCCTTATTTGTTAACTTTTGGAACAGAATATGGCCTCCTGTGTATAGAGTATCTCTTACTCAAGGCCAAACAGCTAGCCCTAATCGTATTTTGATCAAAATGTCTCTCTTTTTGTTCCTATAACTTATGGAGTGAGGAATCTAAGGGGCAATCTTCCAGCTACCTTCTGTGCAGGAAATCAATAGCGGGCCTTGGAATCAAACCAAACACCCTCCTCCCAGGAGTAAGTCCCTGCACACATTTCTCACAAGGATGATTACAAACGATGCTACAAATCCTAAATAGAATGGAGGTGAGTGACAGGGGGAAATTAACCAATCACTATTGTACCTGACTGAGATTGAAACTACACATGTTATATGCACTATCATCTATTCACTTTATTTTGCAATTCCAGCTTTTATCAAGAGACTTTGCTGTAGATTCATTTGTGAATTCTATTTGCTGTCATTCTGAAGGCTCTGTTTTTTGTTGAGGCAACAGACTGTTTGTTGTAGTGCACTGTTTAAATCAGATTCTTGTTTTAGTGTCTTCTGAGCAAAGAGAAAATGATTTTTGCATCAAATTGTAATAAACTGTTAGTGATGATGTTCCTCAAATTGGCTCACCTGGCTATAATATGTTTTCTCCACTTTATGAAAACTGTAATCCTTGTCTTGTAATCTGGCACAAATTCCCTTACAGTAATTCAAACATTAATTTATCTCATTCCCAAAGGCTCTGACTTTCATCCC
The DNA here is from genome assembly GCF_021869965.1 of Rhincodon typus. NCBI lineage: Eukaryota > Metazoa > Chordata > Chondrichthyes > Orectolobiformes > Rhincodontidae > Rhincodon > Rhincodon typus. The sequence goes on along the minus strand of NC_063337.1, from coordinate 87,866,155 downwards.
TGGATCAGGTGACCAGAGGCAGAAGAAGTCCCAGATCGTTGAACCTGGCCTTCATAATATCAGTGTGTGGGGGCATGAACAGGATTGGGCATCGGGCTAGGTAACCTACAAAGAAGAGGAGTCAACAGTTCCTGAGTTGGGCTGGGCAACAAAAGTGCCTGGAGACACCAGCACTGTGCTCAAAGTTTGAAAATAAAGATTAACACAAAAACAAATCCCTCTTGCTCTCACCCCCTTACTTTCTGGGCTCCATTCAAACCAATCCATCACATCTAATGCCCTGCAGTCTCACATTTGATACCAACCTATACCCCTCTACCCAGCCCTTTCACACTTCCTGCCCTACCCTCTACCCATTTACCATGGCACCCCTTTACCCCCATACACCCAATCATCCCCAAAGACCCTTACAACGCACATACCAACTTTAGTGCAAACTCCTGCCAAAATATACCTCACCCACAACATTTCACAGTTTCCTCTCTATGCCAACTTACCTATTATTGAGATTGGACATACATCAGAAGGCATGCTGTCAGAAAATAAATTTACCTGTCAACTGATTATTTCACTAATGAAAAAGAAACACTCTGATTTGTGCCAAAAGGTATTCAAAACATTGAATATATTTCAAATAACCCTTTATTGAAACAAAAGTTCCATTTAAGTGTTCTATGCGTGATGTAAACAAACATTTCTATTCCACAAACAGTTGGAACTGTCCTTAAAAGTGTTCACTTGGTTGGCACCACATGGTGAAAATGATAGCTCAGGAAATAAGTCATCCAGTACAAATCCTAAAATGGCTTTTATCAACAGGAGTGCTAAAATATCTAGCACCTTTCTTCTTGAATTTCAAAAACACCACAGATTTTTTGCACAGTTCCGTGACATCTTTGACAATCCCATTCATTGCCACAGCAACAGTGATTGAAGGAATCATCAAAAGTGCAACTAAGTGGATCTCTCAGCAATAACCTGTTAACTGATGATCAGTTGGGGTTTTTCCAGGGCCACTCAATTCTTGACCTCATTACAGCCTTGGTCTATACATGAACAAAAAGGCCTGAACTCCAGAGGTGAGGTGTGAGTGACTGGCCTAGATATCATGACAGCATTTAATGAAGAAACCCCAGCAAAAATCAATGGGAATCAGGAGGAAGGTTCTACACTGGTTGGAGACACCTAGGAGAAAGGAAGATGGTTGCAGTTATTGGAGGTCAGTTGTCTCTGTCCCAGGATATCACTGCAGGAATTTCACAGAGTATTGCATGAGAATCAATCGTTTCTTACTTCATCAATGACCTTCCCTCTATCATAAGGCCAGAAATGGGAGGTTCACTGCATTCATGGTGTTTGATGCCATTTGTAGCTCCTCAGAAGCAGTTCGAGGCCTCCTCTGCAGGACTGTGTACAGTTCTGGTCACCCTGCTTTGGAAGGATATTATTAAATTGGAGAGGATTTAGAAAATATTTACCAGGATGTTGCCAGGAATAGGCTGGGGCTTTTTTCACTAGAGCGTAGGAGGTTGAGGGGTGATCTTATTGAGGTTTGTAAAATCATGAGGGGCATAGATAAGGTGAATAGTAGGAATCTTTTTGCACAGAGAGTGGTTCATGTGTGGAAAGAACTGTCAGAGGAAATGGTACAGCTACAACATTTAAATTACATTTAGGTAAGTACATGAATAGAAAAAGTTTGGAAGGAGATGGGCCAAATGCAGGCAGGTGGGACTAGTTCAGTTTGGGAAAATAGTTGACATAGATTCATTGAACTGAAGGGTCTGTTTCCATGCTGTATGACCCTATGACTCTGTGACTATAAGAAGAAAGAATCTTAGCATCTCCCATTGACATTCACTGGCATTACCACGGCTAAGTCGCCCACTGTCAAATCTTACTATTTACCAGAAACTGAACTGGAATAGTCATATAAATACAGTGGCTGCAAGAGCAGGTCAGAGGCTGAGAATTCTGGGGCAAGGAATTCACACTTTGCCTCCTGAACACTTATCTACCATCCACAGGGCACAAGTCGAAAGTATGACTGAATAACCTCCTCTTGTCTAGATGGGTGCAGCTTCAAGAACACTCAAAAAGCTCAACACCACCCAGGACAAAGCAACTCAATTGACTGTCATCCAATTTACAACTTTAAACATTCACTCCCTTCAGCAACGACACATAGTGGCAGCAGTGTGTATCATCACTGCAGTAACTAACCAAAGTTCACTTGACAGCACCTTCTGAACCCATGATTTCTATTACCTGAAAGGGCAAGGGCAACAGATGCTTGGAAACTTTACCATCCTCGACAGGAACAGGTAATAAATGCTGGCCTAGCTTTTCTTTTACTCATTTATATGATGAGGATATCACTGGCTCGGCCAGCACTTATTGTCCATGCCAGAGGGCAGTTAAGAGTCAACCACATTGCTGTGGTTCTGGAGTCTGATGTCATCCAGACCAGTAAAGATGGAAGTTTCTTTCCCCAAAAGGCATTAGTTTATCAGATGGGCTTTCCCCCCAAAAATCAAGAATGGATTTTTGGCTATCATTGGACTCTTAGTTCCATTTTTTTTTAAACAGAAGTCAAATTCACCATCTGGTGTGGCAGGATTTGAACCTGGGTCCCCAAAACATTACATGGGGATCGCAGGATTAACAGTCCAGTGATAATACCACTTGGCTATCATCTCCTCAGGCTAGCGATGAGCAAATAAAAAGATGTATCTTTATTTTATTTTATTTTATTTTAAAACATGCCTATTTTTCACAATTTCACGCACTGATTTACCTTCACAGAAGGACAGCTTACAATCCCCTCGTATGTTCCAGAACCAGATCTAAAATTGTACATTACCTCACCGAAAAGGGACCCCAACTATCCCAAAGAAATGCACCGAAAACAGACCTGCTCTTAACTGGTCTAACTTCCATATTCTGGCTTCCACACTCCTGGACCCAAAAATCAATTTTAAAAGGAACCTATTAAAGAGTCAGCTGCCTCCAGGAACTGTGCATGCCTGAACTACAGATCCACTCCATTCCTTCCCCGTGAAATTGGGAAATTCCGGGGCCGGTTTGGGGCATGGAATTCCTGAATCCTTCCGACATTTTGCCACATAGATATATGCTTTGTCATAGTGAAAATCTGGGTCAAAATCTGTCATTCGTTTGTTCAACGATTAACAGTCCTACGTGATCTGAGTGTGGAGAAAAGCAATCAAAAGTCTACTTCTTTAAAATTACATGTCAGTATTTGATTTTCACCATAAAACTGGCAATGTAACTTTCTCTTTGCCTTATAGAATGATAGGAGTTCAGCCATAAGTTCTATTCTCCCTTCACCCCTGTTGCTCAGTGGCAAACCTTGGTTCTAAAGCATCAGTTTTAATATTCTTGTTCTTGATTTTTTTTAATTGCATCATGAGATGTGCCTTCTTATCTCTATAAACCCCTCCAGCTCCACATACCTTTGAAATCCAGCTTCCTCCAATTCTTGCCTTATGCAAATCCCTAATTTTATTTATCTCACCACTGGTGGCTGTTATATAAAGGAATGGAAACGGAAGGGATGATTTGAGCTAATCTAAAGCCACACCCAACTTTACATATCTTACAGCCAATGTGTTGAGCATTGGACAATTCGGGACAATTGTATTTGGAGACAGTCACGTCTTCTACTCTTTATGTCATTATAGTGTAATCTGTAGTTCCTAGTAGGTAATAGGATTTAGTGCATAAGGGACTCTGATGGAGGCATATTTGTGTTTTATTTTCACAAATTACAAGAAAGTCCCCAGACCAGCAGAAGAAGAGAATTGGTGACAACATTACACTGAAGATACCCATACCTTATCATCGTGATTCTAACAGTTATCATGCTTTCAACTGCCTAGACCTCAAGATCTGGAATTCCTTTCCCAAAACACTTCACCTCTGTTTCCTCCTTTAAGACACTCCTTAAGCCTGTCATTTTGATCAAGCTTTTAGCCTCTTGTCTTAATATTGCAATGTGTGTCTTAGTGTCGAATTTTGTTTCATACACTACCAATGAAGCACTTTGGGATGTTTATGTTAAAAGTGCTATATGAATGCAAATATGGTAGATCTGGTTTTGGGAAATGAGCCTGGTCAAGTGATCAAAGGTTCAGTGGGTGGGGGGAAGGGGGGGTCATTTCAGGAACAGTAACCATAATCCTGTAAGTTTTAAATTACTTATGGATAAGAATAGACCTCAGGTGAAAGTACTAAATTGGGAGAAAGCTAACTACCACAATATTAGGTAGGAACTAGGGAATGTAGATTGGGCAGCCGTTTGAGGGTAAATCCACATCTGGCATTCGGAAACCTTTTAATAGACAGTTGATTAGAGTTCAGAACCAGCAATTTCCTGTGAAAATGAAGAATAAGGATAAAAAAGATTCAGGAAACTTGGATGACAAGAGAAATTGAGAGCTCAGTCAAAAAGAAAAAGGAGACAAAAGTAAAGTTTAAGAAACTGTCGACAGACGGAGCCCTCAAAGAATACAGAGATAGCAGGAAAGAACTCAAACAAAGAATCAGGAGGGCTAAAAGGGGCCATGAAATGTCTTTGGCAAACAGGATTAACAAAAATCCAAGGTTTTTTATATGTATGAGGTGCAAGAAGATAAATAGGAAAAGGATAACTCAAGGACAGAGGAGGGAATTTATGCATGGAGCTGGAGGAAGTGGGTGAGGTTCTTGACAAATACTTTGCACCAGTATTTACAAAGGAGAAGGACATGGTGGATTATGAGTTTTGGAGGGGTATTTTGATATTTAGGGTCATGTCAATATAAAAATGAAGTGGTGCTGGGTGTTTTGAAAAGCATTAAAACAGGCAAGTTCCCAGGACCAGATGGGATCTATCCCAAAATGCTGAAGGAGACAAGTGAGGAAATTGATGGGGCCTTGTACAAAATCTTTGCATCCTCTTTAGTCACAGGAGGGGTCTCAGGACTGGAGGATAACTAGTGTTGTGTTTTTTGTTTGAAAGTTATAACAGGGAAAATATTTTGGAAATTACATGCTGGTGAGCCTAATGTCAATAGGAAAATTATTGGAGAAGATTCTTAGGAATAGGACTGACTCAAATTTGGAGAAATATGAAATTGTAGTGACAGGCAGCATGGCTTCATGCAGGGAAGGTTGTGTCTCACAAACTTGATTGACTTATTTGAGGAAGTGACAAAAGATGAGGGAAGTAGATGTTGTCCATATGGACTTTAACAAAGGCCTTTGACAAGGTCCCTCATGGCAGGTTGATACATGGTGAGTTTGTAAGGTGGATATAAAACTGGCTTAGTCATTGAAGACAAAGCAAAGCAGTGGAAGGATGTTTTTATGACTTTTATGACCAGTGGTGTTCCACAGTGATCAGTTCAGGGACTCCTGTTATTTGTAATATATATGTATACGGACATATAAATGATCTAGAAGAGAATGTAGATGGCCTGATTAGTAAGTTTGATGCCAACACAAATATTGGAGAAGCTGTGGATAGTGAGGAGGATTGCCAGAGCAGAGTATAGATAGGCTGGAGATTTGGGCAGAGAAATGGCAGATGGAATTTAATCTGGACAAATGCGAAGTGATGCATCTTGAAAGATCTAATGCAGGAGGGAAGTACATAGTAGATGGCACAACGATTCGTAGTGTCAATATACAGAGGGATCTGGGCATACAGGTCCACAGTTACCTGAAAGTAGCAACACAAGAGGATAATGTGGTCAAGAGGGCATATAGCACGCTTGCCTTCATCAGTCGGGACATACAGCATAAAAATTGCTAAGTCATATTGCAGCTGCATAAAACTTTAGTGAAGGCCACATTTGAAATATTGTATACAATTATGGTCACCAGACTCCAAAAACGATGTGGAGGCTTTGGAGAGAGCACAGAAAAGGTATACCAGAATGTTGCCTGTTTTGGAGGGTATTAGCTATGAGGAGAGATTGGTCAAACTTTTTTCATTTGAATGTCGAAGGATGAGGTGTGACCTGACAGAAGTTTACAAAATTATGACAGGCATGGATATAATGGATAGTCGATGTCCTTTTCCCAGGGTTGAAATGTTAATTACTAGGAGACATAGTTTTAAGGCAAAAGGGGGTAAGTTTAAATGAGTTGTGAAAGGCAAGTTTTTTTACACAGAGATGGTAAGAGCCTGGAATGCGTTGCCAGAGGATACGCTAGAGGTGACATAATAGCAACATTTAAGAGGCACCTTGATAGATGTATGAATAGACACAGTATAGAGGGATGGACTGAGTAGAAGCAAAATATTTTTAGTTTAGAAAGGGAACATGTGTCAGTGCAGTCTTTGTGGGTTGAAGGGCCTGTTCCTGTGCTCTACTGTTCTTTGTTCTTTCTTTATTCTGTGACATACTGAACATTTTCACCGCAATATTTTGTTTTAAATGCATCAAATGGAAAAAATAGAATTGAATTTAATTTCTTTACATTGATATTCCTTCTTCAAATGTAAAATAACTGCTGATTACAAAATAAAAAATATTTCTTTCTTTTATTTCCAAATGTGTTACTTATTTCCACTGAGAGTTTTTTGCAGTTTTGATTCTTATCAATAGTAGGGTCTTTCAGCTTGGGATTGCTGTGAAAGTCCATTTGGTTGAAACAAATATTGTAACAGTCACACTATAAACTTTTGCTATGTGACTCATCACTGATTTAGCACGGCACTGTCCTTATCTTCATTCTCAACTTTTTTAAATCAATACTGCATAGCTGCCTCAGTCAATAGAGTTAAATAATATTTTCACGGCTATAAATATTTGAAGAGGGATCTTTCTGCAGATACAGGACATCGACATGGTCTTTTTGTTATGCATGCTTTGTCTCACAGCTTGTCACACTGATCCTTGCGTGGAGACCACAGCACATAAAGCTGCCTGGTCTCTTACCACATCTATGAGACAATATTGTAATGGTGCAATAGGTTAGTCAACATCTGAAAGAGCAACATAGGCTAATGCTTTAATTGCAACTCAATCAAGAATGCAGAATGCAGTTCCAAATAGGGGCCACAACAGAAACATTAATTGAATGATTTCTTTCAAAATTGGCTGTTTTCATTTGAGATTGCTTGTTTTCTTATTTATCACTTTTTGTTTATACAGGTAGAAAGTTTTACATTAATGGGGCACCTTTAATGGCACCAAAATCTTGCAAATCAACCAATGTTGGAATGTAGGAAGTATTGTAGCAAGTTTGCACAGAGAAAAATCCTACAAACAGCAATCAAATAACCTACTTCACTGATTTTGTAGTCCATGCTGCTGGTAATGTAGGGAAGGCAGGTAATGTAGATGTCTATCTCTGTGATCTGAACCCCATTTTCTCTGATAATAAGGCACCAACAAAACCTCAGGCAACTTTCTCGAGCCAAGAGTTTAACAGTAATCCCAGGGCCTTTGGTTTAAATTTTGACTGCAAGCACAGACACAACAATCAGAGAGGAGATCTCATAAGAAAATTGTAATGTACCGTATTTTAAAAAAAAATTTCAGACAAGAAAATCTCTCTTGTGATCTGGGGCCCCAAAAGGAATTATCTTAAATTATCTTCAACAGTAAATTGCACAAAATAAAAGCCCTCACTAAACAGATCTTTGCATGGTCACCTGTTATTTTGAGAGCTGTGCTCTAGTCTGAAAATTGTCCTGTTGTCAGGATATCAGCACCACTAACAGTCATTCTTCATATTTTCATCATTTATAAGAACCACCCCAAAACTGAGAAGTTCTAACTAAAAAAATATTTCAACTGAAACAAAGATGGTGAGGACTGACTCAAAACGAGTCTTTAAAATGATTAAGGGTTTCAATAGGTCAGATGTAAAGAAGATGTTTCCACTTGTCATGGAGTCCAGAACTGTTATGATATTGCTTTAAGAAATAAACATGCTAATAAGCTAGTAATTACAATGTAGACAACGTGTCTAGCAGCCATTGTCAGTCCAAGTTATTGCAGGCAAATGTAAGGGCATGTAACTGCAAGTCAACCAATGTTGGAATGTAGAAAGTACACCAGCACATCAGAAAAATCCTACAACAGCAATCAAATAACCCACTTCAGTGTTGTCTGAAGTGTTGGCTGCTTGTAATGTAGGGAAAGCAAGTGATGTAGGTGTCTATCTCTGTGATCTGAACTTTGTTTCCTCTTATAGTAAGGCACCGACAAAATCTCAGGCAGTTTTCTCGAGCCAGAGTCTAATAAGTCACCAAAAAATCTATCTGACCAGCAAACCTATTCTCCATCTTCAAATCAAATGAATCGACATCATTTACGAGGCTAGTATGAGATTGGCAAATTTGGGTTAGGAAAGCATAAGAATACACAAAGAACCAGGAACCATAAACAGAAATATGTTAGGGAACTCAGGAGAAACTTTCTTTTCCAGAGGTTAGTTAGAACTTGGAATACATTATCATGAAATGCTTGAGGTAAAGCATTTGCGGTAAATGCATTGATGCATTTAAAAGAAGCTAGATTGTCAAATAAAGAATAAAAGAAGACTATGTTGATTGTAGTGAAGTCGGGTTTGAGAAGAGGGCTGTGTGGAGCAAGTACACGCTGGCATAGACTACTTGGGCTGAATGGCCTGCTCCTGTGTTGTAAATTCTGTGTATTATTTTTCTTAATTGGCTTTCTTCTTAATCCTATTACATGGCTCACAACGCAACAATTACCAGTCCACACTGAGCCAAAACCACTTTCAGCTTCGCATACAATAGTTATGTTCTGGTACTCAATGAAATGAAGTGGAAATTCAATACATCAGCGCTTCCAGTCTTATTGAGGGAGAGCAGCCAATTGTCAGAAAAGCCAATTTCTGTTCTTAAGTCAAAAAAGGGGCAGCACTCGCATTCAATTACTTTCCGGCTCTCCGTCTTCATACTGTGGGCCTGGATACAATTTCCAGTCGTTACTAACAGACCAATTACATTGTGGAGAGCCTTCTGCTTTAAAACTGTACCATTTCGGATTGATATCTCAAAACATCCAGGTCCACAAGCTTCATGCACCTGGGAATTTGAGTTTGATTTTCCAGCTATATCCAACAATCTAAGTTCTATATTAAAGCACACATATGCTGTGCATAAGGAAACCATATTACTTTATAATGTCATTTGCTATTTTCTAGTAACACATCATGTTCGCAATCAACCCACTGAATCGTACATCGAGTAAATAAACTGCAGCCCATCCAAAAACAGAGGGAAAGAAACAAGTAATATTCTCCGTTCTTTTCAATAAATTGCACTGTCACTTCTTGGCAATCTTGCTTCACAGAAACCTGGACAGCTTTCTTCCTTCCAACACAATGTCAATGTTTAAACTTTATGTGAAACTTACAAAACCTACCAAACTGGAGAACCCAGGTTAAAATACCTGCAGGACAGTTAAAGGCTTGAAAACTAAGACATAGAATCAAAGAATAGTTACAGCATAGAAGGGGGCCATTGGGTTTTTGGAGTTCATGTCAACTCTCTGTAAGAGCAACTTAGCTATTTCTCCTGGTCTGCCTATCCCCATGTCCCTTAAAATTACCATTCCCTTCCTCTTGCTTCACTTCCCTTCCCTGCTTGTTGAATTCCTATTTGAATGTTATAATTAGATCAGCATCTGCCAGCCTTTCAGACAGTGCATTTCAGATTATAATTACTCACTGTATAATAAACATTTCCATTATGTTTCCTTTGGATCTTTTGCCATTCACTTTTATATCTGTGGCCTGTTTTCTGAACTCTGTAACCAAAGCGAACAGTTCCATGTATCTACTCTGTCTCAACTGCTCATGTGTCTGAGCATCTCCATCAAATCTCATCCCAAAGGTCTTTCTGCCTAAGCAGCACAACAACTTCTTGAATGTATCCTCACTTCTGGAATGATTCGTGTCAATCTCTTCTGCATCCTCTCTGAATATTTCACTATGTTCCAAAGGTTTGCAGGCCAGAATTGGACATTATACACCTGATCTAGGCACAAAGGGTAGAATGCTGTTGAGCCACCCGGGTTCTCACCTACCAGCTGGAGAACTGGCAAGAGAGCCCGTGCTTCTGGGAAAGCCTGCCAAAGGACAGGCCATTCAAGCAGTAGTAAGGTCACGTCCAAGAGAGCAAGCTCTTGCTCTCAGCAGCCGTGCCACAGAGGAGGCCATGGCTGTGTGTGAAATACACCTTTGGAGAACCACCTGAAGGACCCACCCTCATTGTTAAGAGATATGGGAGTGTTCTCAGGTTCACATCAGTGGGGAAACAGGGAAGAGGAGACTGAAACAAGGCATCGCTGTGACTCCCAGCAGGCAGCCTCCTGCCCAATGTTCAATCCTTCAATCAGTTCCTGATTACCTTAAATCAAGAGGTCAACCCTTTCCCTCCAAGGTGGCAAGCTGGCCAGAGGGTGGCAGCAATCAAGAGAGTCCCATGATGACAGAGCCAACAACATCTGGATTGAAGCCAGTGGCAGTGTGATGAGGCCCTTCAATGAAAATGAATTGATTTTTAAGGGCTTCACTTGGCTGAGGGACGGGTCAACCATGGGCCTTCCTACCCAAAACTTAGTTCTGGTGGCCGTGGGAAGGTAAATCAGTTTGCATATGCCACTATCCCATCTAATTACTGTCCTTCCTATTTCCAAGCTCATCATTTCCTGGAGTAGAATATTTCAATACATCAGATCGAAGCTCCATAGTTTTGCCACATCCAGTTACAAATGGTGATGGATATTTGAACAAGTAACAGGAGAAGGACACTGCAGAAATATCCCAATCCTCAATGATGAGGGAGAACACCACATCAGTGCAAAAGACAAGACTGCAGTACTTGCAAGCATCTTCAGCTAGAAATACTTAGTGGACAATCCAGCTCAGCTTCTTGTGAGGTCCACAGCATCATGAATGGCAGCGTTCAGGCAATCCAATTCACTCCATGTGATATCAAGAAACAAGTGGAGGCATTGGTTAGTGCAAAGGCTATGAGCCCTGACAACGTTCTGACAATCGTGCAGAAGATGTGTTCCCGAATTAGCCAAGTCCATGCCAAATGGTTCCAGTATAACTACAGCACTGGCATCTATGCAGCATCAGGAAAATTACCCAAGTAAATCCTGTACACAAGAACCAGGAGAAATCCAACACAGCCATTTACTGCCGAATCGATCTACTCTCAATCATCAGCAAAATAAACGAAGGTGCCATTGACAGTGCTTTCAAGTGACAATACTCAACAATAACCTGCTCAGTAACATTGGTTTAGGTTTTGGTGAAGTCACTCAGCTCCTGACATCATTACAGCCTTGGTCCAAACATGAACAAAGAAACTGAAGTCAAGAGTGAAGGTGAGAGTCCATAACATTAAGCATTTGACTGTGTGGTATCAAAGATCCCCAGAAAGACTGAATTTACTGGGAATTAAGGGAAAGTTGCTGCTGGTTGGAGTCATACCTAGCACAAAGAAAGATTGTTTCTAAGAAAATCATACTGGACACAAAATGTGAACTCTGTTTCCCTTTACGTAGATGCTGCCAGACATGCTGAGTTTGTCCAGCACTTTGTTTTTATTTAGACCGTAAGACGATAAGAAATAGAAACAGGACCAGGCCATTTGTCCCCTTGACCCTGCTTCACCATTCAATAGGATCATGGCTGATCCAACATTCCTCACGCTCACTTTCCTGCCTTTTCCCCAAAACCCTTGATTCCACTACTGATCAAGAATCTAACTATCTATCCCAGACTTTAGTCTATACAAGGACTCTGCTCTCAAGCTCTCTGTGGCAAGGAATTCCAAAGGCTCACAACTTCAACTTTCTGAGAGAAGAAATTCCATCTTATCTCATTCTTAAATTGGCACCCTTTTATTCTGAGACTATTTCAGAGGAAGATGGTTGTGCTTGATGGAGGGAAATCATCTCATCTGTAGGGCATCAACGTAGGAGTTCGTCAGGGTACTGTCCTAGGCTCAACCATCTTCAGCTGCTTCACCAATAACCTTCTGTCCATCATAAGGTCAGAGGTGGGGATTTTTGCTGCTGATTGCACAATGTTCAGCACCACTTGTGTCTCCACAGTGACTGATACAGTCTTTCTCTGAGTGCAGCAAGACCTAGACAATGTTGAGGCTTTAACTGATAAGTAACAAGTAACATTCAGATCACACAAGAGATCAGCATTGAATCCAATCATCTCCCATTGATTTTCAATGCCATGACTACTGTGTTACCCAATCAAAATTTTGGGGGTTTACCATTGGCCAGAAACTGGACTGGAATAGTCATATAAGTATTGTGACAACGAGAGAAGGTCAGAGGCTAGAAATTGTGCAATGAGTAACTCACTTCCTGGCACCCTGAAGGCTATGTGCTTTCTACAAGATATGAGTCAGGAGTGTGATTAAATATTCTCCACTTGCCTGGATGAGTGCAGCTCTATCAACACTCAAGAAGCTTCATTCTCCTAGACATCAAATACACGGTGGTATAATGTGAAAAGCTGCATGTTTGAACTATACAGCCACTAATGTGCTGTTCTGATCTCTTAAAATAAATTTTGTAAACTGAACTGAAGCTGTTTAGCTTTTAAGGTTCCCTCACCTCAGGCCTTTTTAAGGATGAGGAAAATAAATGTTTTATATGAGCACTTAGTCCAACACATGATATGGTTACACAATTGACTATTTGATTGAGTCAGTTAATGCAACACAAACCCATTATTTGTCCATATAGAATTTTGACCGTAACATGAACTTTCAAGTTTTAGTCAATTAAATTACATTTAATTAAATTGTTCCTTTTCTTTCATCACATTCTCTCAAACAACACAGCTTTACTGCTGCCCACTCTTCGTACACTTCATGCCACACACTCTGGGAAATAAATGCTTTTACCATAATATTTTCAATGGGGACAGTAAACTTGGAGGTATACTGCTTTCCCATATTATTTAATTGTCACAGTACGTCACTAATGACCATGCCAAGCAGAATAAAGAGTGGGGGGATAACATATCAGTAGATTGCCAATACATCTACAAACTTGGAATCAATTCCAGCCTAAACGCACAGTCATTTGTTTCATTTTCTTCCTTTGATACTGACAAAAGTCTCTAATACCAAACCAGGTATCACCTGAAGTGATGCAAAATTGACAGTTCGTTCAGAAGGAATGACACATTTCCATGAGTATTTTTTTTAAGGTTGGACTTGTTGAGACAGAGGAGAGTGGTGTTCTAGGGTTTGAGCTTTTGCATTAATTTGCATTCAACGTACAACAGCTAGGAATTATACTATGTCTTATATATGGGAAAGCAAATATCAAGATGCTTTAGGGAAGTATTATATATAATTGACGCTAAAGTACATACTTGACATGAGTGCAGGTCACAGAATGATTGGTCCAAAGAACTAGGTTTTAAGAAACATCTTAAAGGAGGAGGAAGAAAAGGAGGTAGCAATGGATTGGAAGGAATTAGGCTTCATCTCAGGCTTCATAAGCTGTAAATACAGCCACAAAAGGAAGGGGAGAAGGAAATCTGAGATGTACAAGAGGCCAAAATTGAAGAAACGGAGAATTCTCAAAAGTTTTAAGGCTGTTGGAGTTTTCAGCAACTGAAAACATTACATCTGCTTCTCTCTGCACAGATGAAGCCAGACCCGCTGAGTATTTCAAGCATTTTCAGTTCAGATTCCAGATATCTAGCATTGGCAGTATTTTGCTTTTGTTTTAAGGGCACAATACAGCCTGTAAAGAAAATGAGAACAATAAACAGAATGAATAGACTATTTTATGCTGTTGTAGTATTTTGTGGATTGCACATTGTTATCAAAGGTCTACATTGTAACTCAAAGACTCTGTGTCAATCCTTGCAGAAACAACAGCATTGTAATTAACAAATAAATTTAGACTTCCATGTCTTCTGAGAAACTGTGAGTTTCCATCTGTAACTACACATGCAGTGATCAAGCATAAAAGACAAAAAAAAAATTTCTATGCAAAATAGGTCACAGTTGAAAAAGGACTATAAACATGAAGGAACACAGCACGCCAGGCAGCATCAGAGGAGCAGGAAAAATTATGTTTTGGGTCGGAACCCTTCTTCAGAAAAGGCTTTCAAGTAGGGTTATAAATTGCTCAGAGATAGCAAGAACTGCAGATGCTGGAGTTGGAGACAACATAATGTGGAGCTGGAGGAACACAGCAGACCAGGCAGCATCAGAGGTGCAGCAAAATTGGCGTTTCAAGTCAGGACCCCTCTTCAGAAGGGTCTTCTTCTGAAGAAGGGTCCGGACCCGAAACTTCAGCTTTCCTGCTCCTCTGATGCTGCCTGGCCTGCTGTGTTCCTCCAGCTCTACACTCTGTTGTCTCCAACTCCAGGATCTGCAGTACTTGCTATCTATAAGCAAGAAGGACACCCGGTGTGTCTACCCTATTGCAATATGCGCAGAGCTGCATTGACACTGCAGCTTGGAACAAATCACAAGACTTTGCAGATTGAAATGAGATGTTTCTGAAATCTCAAATTACATAGAAAGCTGAAAACTGAAAAAGTATATTTGATGCTACATTTTGCACTCAGTTTCCAGCTCCTCTCACAGTTTTCATTTAATGTGTGAAAGCTGCATTAGCGAACAGAATCAAGGACAGCAAATGAGTTAGTGGAATGCTTGTCTGCAAAACACATACTTTGAGCTCGAATGTCACTGTCAAAATAATGCTGTGCAATGATATTGTATGTTGTTGTGAGTGATACAGGACTGCAAGAACAATGCACAATGAAATACTGAAACCCCAATTATTCCATCCAACATATGCCACTCTACCATTCATTTTCACAAGCACAGCAATCGTCTAAAGCAGAGTCATATTGAACTCAAAACAATAACTTTGTTTTGTTCTCCACAGATGCTGCTAGATGTGTAAAGTTTCTCCAGCACTGTTTTATTTCAGATCTCGGGCATCCACAGTACTTTTATGAAAACAGCAGCATTTTTCAGTTTCTTTCACCCTGTATCTACCATGAACAAGGTGAAATTGCGATATTTGCACAGTAGGCATAAATGAAACCAAACATAGATATTTAGGACTAGTGATGGTATGTCACATATCATTCTGGGAAATTGGCTTTCTGTGGCAACACACACTTTTACATAACTATTGTAATGTGGAGCGAGGAATACCAATGACAGAGGCAGAGGTTTCTCTCAATCATGTGGTTGATCAAGAACCATTCCCATTCATATGCCATTGGTGTGCTTTGGAAGGATTTGCAAATTGATCATGAAACTGTTTGACCATCTTATGAACATATTTTCCTTCAGCCATGAAGTCCTGGAGTGGGAACCAACCCAGGAGCTCCGACACATGGGCAGAGATGTTACTCACTGTGCTAATACAATAAGTAGGCTTTCATTGACATGATGACACTATTAATTACAAATTAACACCAAAATAAAATTAGGTGCATGAAATCCCATTTAATGAGTTTTTAAATATTTTGATGGGACTTTGAAAATTTTAATTTATTTGTTCTGTGGTTTGTTGTCCATCTTTGTCCAATCTATCCTTCCTTCATTTGTCTTTCAACACAAGTTAACATTGAATTCACCCACGTTAATTTACAGGGAGGTAGCAGTGTAGTGTTAATGCCCCTAGACTAAACCAGAACTCAAGGCTGATATTCTGGGGACTTGGAATCAAAATCCATCATTGCAGGAGGTGAAATTCATTATAAATGTGAGGAAGAAAGAAAACTAGCCTAATAGTGACCATGTGACCATTGCTGATTGTTGTAAAAATTTAAATGATCCAATAATGTCCTTTAGGGAAGGAAATCTACCATCCTTACATGGCTAGCCTACCAGTGACTTCAGACCCACAGCAGTGTGGTGGACTCTTACCTGCCCTTTGGACAATAAATGCTGAATTAGCCTGATCCCCTAAACAAATATCTTAAAAATAAACTTTCTTCTCATCCTTGCACTGGTTATTTCCTAATTATTCAATCAGATTGGTTACTGAGATAACAAGGTGTAGAGCTGGATGAACACAGCAGGCCAAGCAGCATCAGAGGAGCAGGAAGGCTGACGTTTCGGGCCTAGACCTACTGAGATACCTTATTTGTTGCCCTGTTTGCCTGGACTCCAGATGCTTAGTTTCATGCTTGCTCTTCCAAAGACATTGTGGGCAAAAATGTTTTGATTTGAAAGGTTCAGGGGCAATTATACTAATAATACAGGGGGAACACATAGCAGGTGCAATCAGATATCCTGCGACAGCAAAATTTTGACTATTGCAATTTAGTAATGCTTTGAACCAAACTGAAGGGTCATGAACAGTTAAGGAAATGGAGCTAGGTGAATGTGATAAATGTTTGCCTCAAAGAGTGGTGCAGTACATTCAATTGTAACTTTCAAAATGGACTTGGATCAGTATTGATGGGGAAAAGGAAATGAGAAGTGGAATTAATGGGACAGAAATTTCAAAAGCATGTTGAGAAAATTGGCCTTCTGTTGTACTGACTGGTTCAAAGATTCAATGGTTCTAAGTGTCCCCAGCATTCAATGATAAAGACAGCACAGAATGTGCCAGTCAGGTCAAAATGTGTCACTGTTACTTAAGGGTAAAATCATCATCATGAAAACTGCACACATCTTCTTTGCCTCTTCTGTAACCCGAGATAATGCAAAGATTGTCAAGTAATTGAGAGGTCCCTGAACTTTCCGTACCTTCCCCATTCACAGAAAGTTGTAAGGAGTGGGTTACTAGCCCTTATAAATATTTAAATTACACAATTATCAGAGGACCATGCAGTGTATTAAACATTCCATGCTCATCATTTGGGATTCAATACTTAGACTGTTCATGACTGTGACCATGGTAACCTAATAAAGACATAGCCATTGCCCATCCCACCAGTGCTGAAGTTTATTGTTGCTCGCTGACACAGCCACTTTGTTTTGACACATCACTAATTCCAAGCTGACCTTATTTATCATATTTTACTGCAGTATTTTGCTTGCTTCCCTGAACGCTCACAAAATATGGCATACTATTCAATTGTGTAGCACATTTTAAAAATGTGTTCATTCAAATCATTTTGTGGTTGGCAGGAGGAAAAACTAAAAAAAAATTGGTGTCATGGCAGGACACCATACCCATTACCTACCCCCTTCACTGGCATTTTACCAGCTTTATGATAGGTTTTAAATGAGTCTTTGGACCAACTGAGGCCCTTAATTAATGGCTACTTCAGGGCCTCTGCCCACTGCCACAGCTCTTTTATCGGGTAAACCTAGGCTACCTAACTGCAGGCTCAGGAGGTGGGTTGGTGTCCCATCCCGCTTGGATACTCTACCCAATGGAGGTCCTTGCCCATTGGTGGTCATCAGTCCTGCTAACTCCCCCTAATCTCATGATCACAGCCCTTCCAAACACCCCTCTCTCTGATCTACCTGACCAGAAAAGCTCCTCTGACTATGTTGAATCTGGTCTCCACTGTTGTTTTATTTTGTGTGACAGACTGTTGCTAATGCGAGATTGGATGCCTGCCAGCCTCTCTGCTTGTCTAGCCGCTCTCAGAGTTGGGACAGCTTCCCAACTGGGGAAAGATGCCTCGACCACGGCCAGACAGCCTGACCATTCTGGCCCTGAGGGAATGGGCTCATGACTGACTTTACAGTTAGACAGGATGGCAGAAGTCTCCATGAAAGAATCTGACTAGGATGTGGGCATCACTGGAGAATCGAGCATTTATTGTCCATTCCTTGAAAGGGTGATGATGAGCTGCCTTTTTGGCCTGTTATACCATTTCACAGGAAGTATAGAGTCAATCACATCCACCATCATTGAAATTCATAACCTGGAAAGAGGCCCTTCTGCCGATGGCAATTATGCTGGTTATCAAGCTATCTTCTCCAATCTCATTTCCCAGCACTTGGCACATAGCCATGTATACTATAGTGTTTCAAATGTTCAGCTAAATACTTTAAAATATTGTGATGATTCCTGCCTCTACCTCCCTTTCAGACAGTGAATTTAAGATAGCCCCCATCTGCTGGATGAGAAGTATTTTCCTTTACTTCCCCTCTCATCCTCTTGCCTCTTATTTAAATATACGGCTCCCAATTAGTGACCTCTCCACTAAGGGGAAAAGTTTCTTCCTGTTCCTATCTCCTCACAACTCTATACACCTCAATCAGTGCTCCCTCAGCCTTTTCTGCTCTAAGGAAAACAAGCCCAGTCTACCCACAATGAAGCCATCGGAACTGCAAACAGTTCTCCAGTTGTGGCTGAGCTAATGTTATATGAAGCTCCAGTGTAACCTTGTATTCAAGTACTCGATTTATAAAGGCTAGTAGCCTATATTTCTATAGTCTAGAGCAACCAGACTAGACAGTAGGTTTCCCTCAGTAAAGGACATTTGCAAACTTGGTAGATTTTAGCAAAAATAAACCTTCATGATCACCACTGCTTATACAATTTTTTTTTAAAGTCAAACTTTATTCAATTCACTTCCAAAACTCTAATGATAAGATTTGAGCTCTCGTTTCTTAATTATTAGTCAACCACTTTGGATGACTAGCCAGTGACATAACCAGTAAGCAGTGCAGCCATCTGAAGAACTGAATGTGAAATTTAAATAATATTGTCCAATTGTAAGGTTTCTGTGCAATTTAAACCTGTTTGCCAACACTGGCTTTATTTATTGTTGGAGGACAGCCAGAAAAGGAGGCCCAAATTTCAGAAAGATGACTGCACAGACAAATGCTACAGTGGCCCATTTCGACCTGACTGTCCGTACAGTTAGAATATTTTGACACATGAAGTTTCCATATTAAGATTCAAGGCACCTTATTTTGGAAAATGTAGTTTTCCGATTCACTAACCATCGAATTCCCTTCTGCCAACTGGATCAATTTAAAGTTATTCCTTCCAAGCTCCATTAGCTGCTGCTATCCAATATATCACAACAAGATATTCAGCAAATCAGCTACTCTCTTGATCACCCACAAGCATAAAAATTGCTTTCAGTGGAACCTAATAGTGCTCCTGCACATTTGAAGAACAAGACATGAAAGAAGAAGGGAGATAGTAGGAACTGCAGATGCTGGAGAATCCGAGACAACAAGGTGCAGGGCTGGATGAACACAGCAGGCCAAGCAGCATCATAGGAGCAGAGAGGCTGACATTTTGGGCCTAGACCCTTCATCAGAAAAGGGGGAGGGGAAGGGGGTTCTGAAATAAATAGGGAGAGTGAGAGGCAGATAGAAGATGGATAGAGGAGAGGATAGGTGGAGAGGAGGCAGACAGGTTTTAAGAGGAGGGGATGGAGCCAGGAAAGGTGAGTGTAGGTGGGGAGTTAGGGAGGGGATAGGTCAGTCCAGGGAGGACGGACAGGTCAAGGGGGTGGGATGAGGTTGGTTGGTAGGAGATGGAGGTGCGGCTTGAGGTGGGAGGAGGGGATAGGTGGGAGGAAGAACAGGTTACGGAGGCAGGGACGAGCTGGACTGTTTTTGGGATGCGGTAGGGGGAGGGGAGATTTTGAAACTTGTGAAATCCACATTGATACCATTGGGCTGCAGGGTTCCCAAGCGGAATATGAGTTGCTGTTCCTGCAACCTTCGGGTGGCATCGTTGTGGCACTGCAGGAGGCCCAGGATGAAAGAAGAAGTTTGTTTTTACTAATGCTCAAAGATTTCTGTTCAGGCTTCAATGTCATGAGTTTCAGCACAGATGAATTTGCTGTTGATGTGACGGTTGAATTTTCAACCCCATTGCAGGGCATCGTTCTATTCATTGAATAACACAAATAATTCAAGGACATTTTCACAATTGATAAGTAACAAGATACTTGCCCAGTGTTGCTGATGTTTATGCTGGTATGTGTAAAAGAAAAAAAACATTTAATATAACAAGATGCATACCACTAGATGTATCAAAGCATTCAAGGTTAGTAAAGTTTTCTGAAGTGTGGTCATTGCTGTAATGCAGGAAACATACCAGCTTATAAACACACATCAAACCCCCAAAAAGAACAGTGACAATGACCAGGTGATCTGTTGTTTGTGATATTGGTTGGGGGAATAAATATTGGCCAGGAAACTGGAGATAACTCAAATGTCATCTTCAAAATAGTGCCATGGGATCTTTTACATACATGAGCA
Source organism: Rhincodon typus (assembly GCF_021869965.1). NCBI lineage: Eukaryota > Metazoa > Chordata > Chondrichthyes > Orectolobiformes > Rhincodontidae > Rhincodon > Rhincodon typus. Next base: position 87,845,946 of record NC_063337.1, on the reverse strand, counting down.
CAAGTAGATGGTTTCATATCTAATCTGAAAATCACTGAACAAAAAGCACCTCCAAAATACAGCATGCCCCATACTGAAGTGTCAGCCTTGATGACTGTGTTCAAGTCAATGAGTGGGACTTGAAACCAAACACCTCTGAAGTCCACATAATTAATGAGGGTCCACTGCCGGGCTCCTATCTCTGAGACATTCCTCTGCCTGGAGTTAACCTGATGGGTGATCAGATAGGCAGAACCATTTTCAGACCTTTACTCTTCTCTTGGCTGGTTAAACAGCTGCTCCTACGCAGATAACTGGACAAGCTGAAGTAAGGCTGAGCAGCAAGGCCAAGACTGAACAACATTTTGTATTTATTTAATACCTTTCAATTCGGAAAGTATCCCAAGGTGCTTTGCAAGTACTTAGATATAAGTTGGCATCAAACTAAAGGAGTAATGAGGAAGCTGGTATTAAAAACACTGTTGTGCATCTGGACAATTTAGCAAACTCTCAGTTCCCATTTTACAAACAGTGTATGTGGCATAAAGTAGTCAAGGATATCATAAATTGCTGTCAAACATCTGCATTATAAAAATCAATTCATCATCTAAACCAATACACATGTCCATACTTTGTGTACATGCAAAGTGATACAATTACTGTGTCAGACTGCATTACATATTGGAAAATATGTACAGATAAATAATTTGAGAAAGAACATGTTCCATTACAGATCTAAACATCTACGTAATATCTCCAATAAGAGATAGGTATAGCTGAATACACTTAATCTGTGGGTCAGCACAGATTAAAGACTAAGAATTTTGATGATCATTTGTCAGATAGATCCTTATACTACCTGAAGAATCAAAGACAGTTTGAGCTCCTTAAATATGACAATAACAACTTGCAACTAAAAAGGCAATTTTGGCACAGCAATATGTTCCAAAACATTTCAAGCAAACTTTGATATAAAGCCACACAAAGGAGATTTAGGATAACTGACCAAGAGATTGGTTAAACAAGTATGTTTCAGGGAATACCTTAAACATGGAAAGGTAGGTCGGTGAATATACTTAGAGAGTGAATTCTTGAGATTCGGGCCTAGGAGGTTGACAGAATAGTAGCCGATGATAGAATGATTTGAAAAGACAGATGTGAATTTAAATTCAAGCTTATGCCAGACCAGGAACTTATTCAAGCTCAGGGATGCTGGACGAACAACATTGTGTGAGTTCAGGAAATGGTAGCAGAGCTTTGGAACTGCACAATCTGTACTTGAAGCTGCATCTCAGAAGACTGCAAATTATTGATTTATTTGGAAAAGTTTGCTAGCAAACCTAATGACAGGGTTAACGACGGTTGTTGTCTCAGAGAAACCTCAGAAGTATTCTGGAGATACTGGAATGGAAGATCTTGCTGAGCCAGCTTTGGGAACTCTAGGTGCATTTTACATGGCTTAGTCTGAGCATACTTAGGAAGTTGCAAGTCTAAAATAGGGTAAATCCGGTCTGTGAAATAAGCGATGACCTTTATGGATCTCTCATACTGCAATCATCCTGTGCTCATTCTTCTCAACTTCAGTTCAATACACAGAGCACAGCACCACAATGTCTCCATGTTACTGGTTCACTCTTATCCTTTCAGTGAAGCAGAGGAACAAATCTCAATATGGATGTTCTCCCCTATTGTGAATAGTCATTAATTGCTAAGCAGATATCACTGGTATTTGTTACTCCTGGTTTATATGGACAAACACGTTGTAACTATCAGCATTAAAATAATTCTTAATTAGATTTTTACAATGTCTTCTGGCTCTTATAAGTTAGAAATAATTACATTTCAGACTCAACATGCTGGAGCCTCACCAAGTGTACTTCCTTCAGCTATCCACACAACTGATAGACTGATGCATTGTTACTTGACACATCACCACAGTTTGACAGTGAAAGTAGCATCCTAGGATATATATATTTACAAAACAATTAGTTCTTGTTTATCCACAAATGATACAGCAATATTACAAATTTCATTCAGCAGGAGCTTTCTGATGATTGAAATGAAGAGATTGTTTTTGTGCATTGATAGCCATTTTCATGACTGAGTTTGGAGGGGTGCACTGCTTCCGCTCTAATCCTACGCCTCCACTGGCCATAACAAAACAGCTTCTTCCCTGCTGTTATCAGACTTATGAATGGACATCTCATATATTGGAGTTGATCTTTCTCTGCACCTTCTCTGTAGCTGTAATACTATATTCTGCATTCTGTTCTATTTTGACTCTATGACTCTACTCTGATGTACTTATGTAAGGTATGATTTGTCTGGTCAGCGTGCAAAACAATGCTTTTCATCATATTTCATCGTACATGTGACAATAATAAAATCAAAGGAAATAAAATCAAAACATACTTTGAGTCATAGTAACGATTTGGCCAATTATGTACATTTTAGCTACTATCTTGTTTAGTATTGGAAACAATTCAACCAAACAAACATTCAAAGATTATTGACAAAAACCAAACTTAGACTGTCCAAAGATAGATCAGGCTTATGTTCTAGCATCCCAAACTTAACATGAAGCAAATACGAATAACAGATAAACAATAGTTGAGCAATCCACAGAAAACATCAAAAAGCAAATGTGATCAAATAGTTCCTGCAGATTTTCAAGTAATCACTCTCCACCAGCCCCTTCAGATATTAGTGACACCATAGCAGAATCATAGAATCCCTACAGTGTGGAAACAGGCCCTTTGGCCCAACAAGTCCACACTGACCCTTGGAGCATCCCACCCAGACCCATCCTCCTATAACCCACCTACTCTACATATCCCTGGACACTATGGGCAATTTAGCATGGCCAATCCATCTAGCCTGCACATTTTTGGACTGTGGGAGGAAACTGGAGCACCCGGAGGGAACCCATGCAGGCACGGGGAGAATGTGCAAACTCTACACAGACGGTTGCCCAAGGGTGGAATTGAACCCAGGTCCCTGGAGTTGTGAGGCAGCAGTGCTAACCACTGAGCCACCATAGGTCATCAAAACTCTGTAATTTCACAGGGAGTTATAATTCTTCACTTGCCTTGACCTGGCCTTGAAACTCCGTGAAAAGCCAATCCATCCTGGAATGTCTCAAATACTGCTTCTACCTTCTTTTCCTTAAACCTCACTCTTCTGGATTCTTGAGAACTGCTTTCCAAAACTAGCAATCTTAGTTTTGTAATTTTTAAATGACCCACAGCTTGAACAGCTTTTTGGCGGGGGGAGAAATTTCAGATTCCACAAATTGGCGCATATCTTGAAATGATATTTTCTGTATATTTGTGACTAGATCTTTTGATATTTCTGAAAAATGTGTACATTTCACAAAGAAACTCAATCTCCAACAAAATGGGATACTAAACACAGAAACACTACACAGATTAGCTATTGAGAAATGAATAGTTCACTGTTCTGCATTAATATTGCTGTGATATCCAGTTAATCTGTTTGGCAAACATATTCACAGCTTCATCACTTTGTAGAAATCAGCTTCTGTGCACCTGGTTTCATATGCAACCAGCTAATCAGAGGAAACTTAAACATTAAAAAATGCATTAAAGAGAAAAAAAATCCTAATGATGGATAGTGACTTTGCAATTACATTAGTTTCCATTTCAAACATGCCATGGTGCTTTGTTGAATAAATTACTTTTTGAAATATGTTGTAACACAGACATATGTGACAAATTTCCTCAAACAACTTGTAGATGAAGGATGAATTCATGAGTTTCAGATAGTATTAGTTGAGGGGAAAAAGCAAAATCAGAAATTGCTGGCAACAATCGGCAGGTTTGACAGTATCTGTGAGAAGAAAGCAGAGTGCTTTCACATTAGTGAATGTTTTCTTCCCCAAATGCAGACAGACCTGCTGAGTTTTCCGAGAAATATCTGTTTCAGTTTCAGATCTCCAGCATCTGCAGTTTTTTGTTTTATTTTAGTTTAGGGAAGAATGTTATGAGGGACATAAAGAGAATGCAAACTGTGCTTTGGAAATTTAGCATCTGGCTGGATAACCAGAATACGAACACTGGAACTCTGTTTAATCTCTCCCTGGTGGATAGACATACAAATGTTAGGATGAGCTTTACAGGTTATTTTTCTTCCTATGAACCAGTTAACAGCAATTTTCTCCCTTCACCTGTAAGAATTCAAAAGCTACACTACAGATATTGTTTCCCATGACTATGAGATAGTTGGTGAAGTAAATTCTACTTATTGACAAGTTAACATATACAATTATTGTCATAGGTGATAACAATATGATAGCTAGTTTTATAATGTCCCATTTTAATTGAGAAATCAAACCAACATGACAATAGTAATTGCACTTCATATGTGCCTCAATGACTGCAAAGCCTGTTGAGGTGCCTGGTTGGTGAAGGACGCTGCACAGGTGCAAATGTTTTTTTTTTCCTCCCATTTTAGTGCATGTGATGGGCTAAATCAATACCAACTGATTTATGTTGTTTCCAAAATGTATTTGCTCCCAATATTCATGGGAACATCCTTTTGGTCTCATTTCTATGTAACTCCAGTAAGAATCTTTGAATACTTTGCAAATTTGCACAGTGGCTCAGTGGTTAGCGCTGCTGCCTCACAGCACTAGGGACTAGGGTTAAATTCCAGCCTCGGGTAACTGTCTGTGTGGAGTTTGCACATTCTCCCTGTGCCTGAGTGAGTTTCCTCCGGGTGCTCCGGTTTCCTCCCACCATCCGCAGGTTAGGTGGACTGGCATTGCTAAATTGCCCATAGTGTCCAGGAATGGGTGTACTAGGTGGATTGGGCATGGGAAATGCAGGGTTACAGGGACAGGATGGGGGGGTTTGTGGGACTGGGTGGGATGCCCTTCAGAGGGTCGGTATGGACTTGATGGGCTGAATAGCCTGCTTCCACACTTTAGGGATTCTATGATTTGATAAAGGATATCAGAGAGGCAAATACAAATTAATATTAAAAGTTTGGGGTGTCACAGTAGTTCACACTGCTGCCTCACAGCACCAGGGACCGGAGTTTGATTCCAGCTCAGGTGACTGTCTGTGTGGACTTTGCACATTCTTCCATGTCTGTGTGGGTGCTCTGGTTTCCTCCCAGAGTGCAAAGATGTGTGGCTTAGATGGATTGGCCATGCTAAATTGCCCCATGGTGTGCAGGCTAGGTGGATTATCCATAGTAAATACAGAGTTATGGGAGAGGGTGAGAGACTGGATCTGGGTGGGATGGTTTTCAGAGGGTCAGTGCAGACATGATGAGCTGAATGGCCTCTTTCTGCACTGAGAGATTCTATGAAGTACATGGACAATTTAATTGACTTTGGACATGTTGCTGGAATTTCTTTTTCCTTTCTATAAATTACTGTGGAGGTGCGATAATACCTTGGTGAATAAACATCACCACTTCAAAATTATTTTTATTAGTGTTTTGTCAGCATACATAATTAATACTGCAATATCTACTTTGCGGAAAGTTTTCTTTTGGGATTCCATATTTCCAATGTCCTGCCTAATTATTCCATGGCAGTCATATTTCAGTTTTATGTGAAATGGTATCCTGTAAATAAACTGTGTCGCTGCCAACAAAGCCACCAGGCAACAGGAGATGTTGTTTGAATAGTATGAGTCAGATAGCTGTGTGCTATTTTCTTATCTGTAGAGGTAGGTGTCACAATCTCACCTGTGGCTAAGAAAAATGCTATGTTAAAACTGATGAAACATTGGCACGCAAAATTTCTTGAACATATGCAACAATAACTCAATTCTTTAGTGTTCCTGAGTCAAAATCTTGGAACTCCCTCCCTAATGGCACTGTGAATGCATCTGCAGCAAATGGATGGTAATGGTTTGAAAAGGCAGCTCACCAACACCCTCTCAAGGGCAACTAGGCATGGGCAATAAATGGTGACTCACCAGTTAAGCCCATTACCCCTGAATGAATTTTTAAAAATAACTTGAGGATTTGACTACAAGATAAATACAGTTGAAAAATGATGTTTTACCCACTTTGGTTAATCCATTTAGACCAACCCTGACATGACTGTATTCTATGATCATGGCAGGTGGTGAAATTTAATCTTCATGAATGAAATCTGGAATTAAGAGGCACATCTCAACAATGGCAACCAGGAAACCCATTACTGATTGTTGTAAAAACCCTTCTGGTTCACTAATCTCCTTTAGAGAAGGAATTCTATCAAATTTATCTTGTCAGGCCAACAGTGACTCCAGACTCACAACAATGTGGTTGACTCTTAACTGCCCTCTCGGCAACTAGGGATGGGCAATAATTGCTGCCTGGCCAATGACGCCCTCATCCCATGAATAGAAAAAAAAATTCTTTGTGTGATTTATCCCATTACCATTGTTTTTGAATAATAGAAGATAACAATTCTAAATATGTAGAAATGGGGACCTAGCTGCTCAGAGTACTTACACCACTTTAACAGAATGATGTCTTAGATTTTAACAAGTTGAAGTGGAAACCTTACAATCCATTATGGTACAGTACCATAGGAAAATATTATGCAGTTGACTTCCTCTGTCCACCTATTGTATATTGGTTCAAGGGCTGAGGATGGCAATCGAGTTGTTTTGTAAAATAATTAGTCATTGTTCCTCAAGAAATAACTAATTATAAATCTTGAGAGGTACCACTCCATATTAACCATGTGGCAGGATGAGGATGCAGGCCTCTGTGAACTACCCACAGCCAGTACAGGGCTTGAAACCATGCTAAGGATGGAAATGCAATGGAAGCTGTTCAAAGCTGGTTTATCAAACTAACATCTGAAACAACTGGGTTGTCATATGAGGCCGGATAGGCTGGGCTTGAATACATTGGAGTGTAGCGACTATATTGAATGTGACTGGATTAAAACACAAGATCCTAAAAGGGTCCTGATAGGGTAGAGGTGTAGAGTTTATGTCCTCTTATACCTCTAAAACTGTGGTGAGATGATTTTTTTTCTTCTCAGAGAGGCAAGAGCGTTTGGAATTCTTCCTGAAAAGACAGTGGAAGGAGAGTCCTTGAATATTTTTAAGCTCAAATTAGATGGATTAGTGTTAAGCAACAGGTGTGTACATGGGGCTGAGGGTAGGTTTGGGGAATTTGGTTGAAGGGTTTTCAGGGATATGCAACAATGTAGATTTGATATTCCAATTGGATCAGTGGAGCACACTTGAGGAGGTGAATGACTTACTCCTGCTCCTTGTTTGTATCTTCATATGAGGAAGTAAAGCAAGGAAGGTTATATTGATAGGCTGGGTGAGGCAGGATAGAAGGAGGCTCATGTGGATTGTAAGTACTGGAATAGAAATATTGGGCCAAATGTTTTGTTCTCGCACTGTATATTCAACATTATTCTCTCCTTCTGTGAAGTCAATTACATCCTGCTCCTCTGCTTCTCATCAATGCAAGCGCAATGATTGGAGCAAAAAGCAGGATTCCATCAACCAGAGGCGAAGAAGGGGGAGAACTATATTAGAATCGGAGAAATATGCATATCGTGCCCAATTTACTTTCCAGTTAATTCTCAGACATGAGCAGGCAGCAGGCAGAATGGAAAAGAATACAAGCAGACAGCTGCAAAACCAGCACCAGAAAATTGGGAAAATCACCTGCATTCTATTGCAGACCTTTAGCTAGAATCAATTAAATTGGCCAGATTAAGTGAAATTAAGAAAGCAGTCAGCCAGAAATCTATTCAGCACGATTTAACAGTCATGAGCTGTGTGCTTTAAAATAGTTAGTATTGGCTGAGGTAAGAAGGCTGAGACAGCAACTTTAGTCGATCACTGTAAGTTGCCTCGTAAATCCTACAAACTAATGACTAATTAAAGTTCATGTGGATTTTCAAGATTGGGACATTTCACTAGTATGATACAGTCCCATGCTTAGAAAAACAACTCAGACAAACATTTTCCCTCCTCTATTTTCCAAATCAAAAGGCAAACAAATGATCTTTGCCTGGCTTTTACCAATGCTTCTTCTTATACTGGCTCACAAGTAGACAAGGGATACCTCCAGTAGCTAACAAACTCTTTTTTTAATCCTTCTTTTATCTTTCTTTTGTCTGTTGAATTCCTCGATCAGACTGACAGAGATTTGGAATGTATGCAATGAAACGTACAGGCAAAAATCTCTTGACAGAGGAAACGGGTAATGGACTTCCCACGTAAATGAGACAGTCGAAGGCATAACAACACCTCTTCTTCCTCAGGTGGCTCAGGAAATTTGGCATGTCCATAAGGTCCCTCACCAACTTCTACAGATGCACCATAGAAAGCACACTGTCTGGGTGTACAACAGCCTGGTATGGCAACTGCTCTGCCCAGAACTGTAAGAAACTACAGAAGGTGGTGTGCACAGCCCAGACCATCACGGAAGCCAAACTTTCCATCCATGGACTCCATTTACACGGCTCGCTGCCGCGGAAAGGCAGCCGAAATCATCAAAGACCCATCGCACCCTGGTAATGAGCTCCTACAACCTCTTCCATCAGGCAGAAGATACAGAAGCCTGAACACACACACAAGCAGGTTCAGGAACAGCTGCTTTCCAGCGTTATCAGACTGTTGAATGGATTCTAGCCTCAAATAATGTAACCTGCAATGTAACCTGTATGCCTCAGAGTCTTTTTGATCTGTACATCCTTTGCTTGCTGTGATCTGCCTGTACCACTCGTGAGCAAAACTTTTCACTGTATTTCGGTACACATGACAATAAAATCAATCAACAATCAACTGATGTTCTGTTGTCCATGATGCTATTCTGACATCACCTCCTATTAGAGCATTCTTAGTAACAAAGAAATGTAACAAGAGGGGGTTGGCAATAGCTTAAAGATGCAATCCTCTGGACATGAGCAATGCATAACTTTATGAAAATTAACAACAATGGGATCCACAGCTATGTATATTAACAAGGTTAGATGAGTTATCACATACATAGTTGCTCACAGAAAAATACCATTGGCACTGCATAAACTTCCAATTCATGTTACAGTAAACAATTAACTCAAATATGGTTTAAAATCGGTCAGCACTAAGTAAAATCCTTTTATCGGTACATTTCACACTGATAGTTGTAACGTTTGGACTGTGATTCTGCTCTTGCATTCAATTTCTCCACCCACTCAGAAACACAGCAAAATTCAAGGCACATTCCTTTAGGGAGAAGCATTATTTTCAGGAACTGAAAATATTAAAAATGGAAAGGAAATAATGGTTGAACTCTCATACCCAAAAGATATTGATGCAGATTAATGGCGAATTTACATAAGATGCCCTCAGTTGGTAAGAACACAAACAGATTGGACTTGCGATTCACTGACATTATACAAGATCTGGATTATTCTGCCAACCGATTCCATTTAAATACTCATGCCATGAGGACACTAACAGAATAAATTACTAACAATAGGAAAGAGAAATTATCAAGAAACATTAGTATGGATACTAATGAATACAGATCCTGAGATGGATGTGTGAAGAAAGAGGTTGGACAAATATCAGGAAAATTGTGAGAGCATTAAAGAAAGTAACAGGGAAGTGACCAAAACGGTGTGTCGCAGAGAGAGAAAAAGGAAACATCTCAATAGAGATATGACAACCATGATGGAGAACAGGAAGACCTAAGACAGATGGAAAAATAATATGGAAAAAGTCTTAAATGCAGTGTGATTGGAAGAAGATTGGATGGAGAAGGTGGAGAAGTGAAATCAACCAGCATTGTGGGAATGCCAACTCAAACAGAAGAAAGATAAAAGAAGAAGAGTAGGAAAGAGATGTTAAGATTGTACAGCACAGAAAAAGGCTATTCTGAACATTGTGTCTGCACTTGTTTTCTAAAAGAGTTGTCCAATTATTTTCACTCTATAGTTCTTACCCAATGGCATTACAAATTGCCCATTTTTTAAAAAGTTCATTCAGAGAATGTGGATTTCGCTGGCTAATATTGATTTCCCATTGTTAAACGCCTTTGAGAATGCCTTTTTGAACCTCTGATGGCCATGTCATGCAAAGACACCCACAATATAGACAGACAGGATGCTTGAGGACCTTCACTCAGTGACACTAAAGGAATATCGATATATTTCCAAGTCAGGATGGTGGGTGGCTTGAAGAGGAACAAATAAGTGATGACATTTCCCAGTACTTGCTGTGCTTATCCTTCTAGACGGTGGGAATTGTGGGTTTGGAGTTGGCATTCAAGAAGCCTTAGTGAATTCCTGCTGCATTCTGTTTGAATTCTGTTTGAACATTGAAGCAGGGAGTGAATGTATGTAGGTCTGATGCAAATCAAGTGAGATTCTTTGTTCTGGATGGTGTCAGGCTTCTTGAATGTTGTTGGAGCTGCTGGGTAGCTGGGAAATTTTCCACATTGTTGGGTCAATCCAGTGTTGTACCTGAACTGGAACAGCTTGGCTCGGGGTATAATTAGTTCTGTAACACAAGTCATTAGTGCTGTTGTCAGGATCCATAGCTTTTGTAGTATTAAGTGCCTTTGGCCATTTCTTAATGTCATATACAGTGACTGAATCAAATTAGCTGAAGACTGGCATCTGTGATGCTGCGGACCTCAGGAAGAGGCCAAGATGAATCATCCACTTGGCACTTTGGGTGAATATTGTTGTTTATTCCATGTTGTACATTACATTTATAAACAAAGGCTTGAAAAATTGGAGTCTTCATTTAGAGGAGAAAAATGTTCAAGGAGAATCTAAGGTTTTCAAGATTGGGAGGATTTAAAAGTATAAATAGTCAAAGACTGTATCCATTGCTTAAGTAATTTTGTAACAGATGCATGGACTAAAAGGGGAAAGTCAGCGCAGATATTTAGAGACAGGGAGCTGAAGCAAAAAATGCTTTACCACAAGAATTTATTGGGTGGAGCGTATAGCATTGTTTAAAAGGGATGGACAGCTATTGAAAAGAAAGAACAAAGGTAGGTAATACAGTGCAACTATGATGGGCTGAGTGGCCTCTGCCTCTGCCGTGAACTCAAGGTTACATGTAAACACCAAAAACCTATATGTGGTCATGCTTATTATTTTCCCTATCAACTCCTGTCTTATCTCCAAAAGGGAACACTCTTCAATGAACGTTTCTGATGCCACACATCAATTAATTATATTTCCTGCTGTGCTCAAAGCAATGGGCTGAATTATTCTTACATGCATTACTATTCCCTTGTCCTAAAGGGAAGTTAATATACATTAAGAAATAAATCAAATGTCAATATATTTAACAATGTTACAAAAATAGCACAAACAGTACATTAATGTTTGCAGAATTTTGTAAAGCAGTTTGCAAAAAAAATTTCATTTTGTTCCTTTTAGATCTACTTTGAAAATATACCATCAGAAAATGCACAATTCCGATAAAAAACACTGACTTCACAACATTTCTGTAACCTGAAACTTCTTAAATGAAGATTGGGAGATTTCCTGATGCAGCTATACACTGCTCATTGATTGAGATCATTCTTTCTCTGCCTTAAAGGTAAATTCTATTCAAAATGTTTACACAAAAAATTTTGAGGTAAATTCATTAATTTATTAATATTTGGACATTTTTGCCTCACATTTGAAATAAAAATGGTAACAATAGGGAAAGAGAGCAACCATTCATAATTCACTGACAAATTGAATTAGTAACAGAAAAAAGGGCTGCACAGTGGCACAATGGTTAGTACTGCTACTTCACAGTGCTAGGAACCCAGGTTCGATCCTACCCTTGGGCAACTGTCTGTGTGGAGTTTGCATGTTTTCCCTGTGTCTGTGTGGGTTTCCTCCCACCGTCCAAAGATGTGCAGGGAAGGTGGATTGGCCATAGGAAATGCAGGATTAAGTGGATAGGTTGAAGGGGGGAGGGGTGGATCTGGGTTGGGATCCTCTTTGTAGGGTCAGTGTGGACTCAAAGCTGCCTGCTTCCACACTGCAGAGATTTGATTCTGAAATATTTTTGAACTAACAGAGAGCGTCAACATTTCATGAAAAGCAATTTACATCTAACTGATCACAGTGTTTGGAACGAGCTGCCAGAGGAAGTAGTGGAGGCTGGTACAATTACAATATTTAAAAGGCATCTGAATGGGTAGATAAACAGAAAGGGTTCAGAGGGATATGGGCCAAATGCTAGCAAATGGGACGAGATTTATTTCGGATATCTGGTCAGCATCAACAAATTGAACCGAAGGCTCTGCGTCCATGCTGTACAACTCTATGACTTAATGCTGCAACAATCAGACACAATGGTCTTCAAAGGAAAGATAAGGTAACAGACTGCTGAATTTTAGTGGCAGAATGAAATATTCTGTATTAAGTATTATATTACTCCTGTTCTTCTAAACCAACATGGATAATACTGTCCACTCCATTCTCCCAGTTTCTCTGTCTCTGTCACTTCTTTTCTGATAATGCCACCTTCTGCAGGGAGCCTCAGAAATGTCCACCTTTTCCTGAACTGAGGATTCCATGCCACTGTGGTTGACAGGGCCTTAGCCAAGTCCGACTCATTTTGTGCTCTCATCTGTTCTCTTCCCTCCCACAACACCAATTTGGGTCCCTCTGGTCCTCACTTTGCACACCCTGAGCAACCAGGTGGAAAGGATCATAACTGTCATTTTACTGCCTCCAGCGGGATGCCACCACTAGGTACATCTTCCCTCCCCTCCCTTGTCAGCATTTCACAAGGGCAATTACCGCTGGGACACCTCGGTCACTCCTTCTCTGCTCCTAACACCTCCCACATTCTATGGCACGTTCCTTCTGGAATCACAAAAGGTGCAACACCTGCCCATTTACTTCCTCCCTCCTCACTAGTCAAGGCTCCAGACACATCTCCCAGGTGAAGTAGCGATTCACCTGCACTTCACTCAATCTAGTCCACTGTATTTCTTGCTCACAATGTGACCTCCTCTACATTTGGGAGACCCAGGTGACATGGTGGGACACAAATTGGCTCTGCAGCCTCACAGGGCCAGGGACGTGGGGTCAATTCCAGTGTTAGGTGACTGCCTGTTCAGTCTGTAAAGATGACCCCAAATTTCCAGTTGCCTGCCACTTCAACACACATTGTGTTCCCTGGCCGACATTTCTGACCCGGGCTTGATGCAGTGCTCCAGCGAGGCTCAGTGGAAGCTGGAAGAACAGCATCTCATTTCCTGCTTGGGAACCCTGCAGCCTCCTGGACTCAATATCTAGTTCAATAATTTTAGAAGTGGAACACCTCATTCCCTGTCCGTTGCCCACTCCCACACCCCAGGCCTTGTAATGTCATGGGCTCCTTTCAGCACAGCTAATCCATTTTCGCCTACTTATGGTCCTCATTATCAGCTTTTCCCCTTTCCTGGCTTACTATTAGCCATCGTATTGACTGCCTCACTGTCCTTCTTTCTCTCTGGGCTCTGTTTCCACCGATCCACTCACTCATTCTCCACCCCAATCTTGTCTTCAGCCATAAAAACTGCCTTTGCCTGTCAACAATCAGTTCTGAAGAAGGGTCACTGGACCCGAAACATTGACACTTCTTTCTCTCCACAGATGCTTCTGAGTAGTTCCAGCAATTTTTCTGTTTTTGTTTCTGATTTCCAGCATCTGCAGTTCTCTGGCTTTTTAAAAATATATTCACATTGCATATTGGAGCTGCTTTGCTTGTGTGACTAGAGTGCAAATTTCAAAAACAAAACACAGAAGCTATGGTTTTCATCATAAATATGTTGGAGCATTGTGCCAGAAAGTTTATCAGCTGTATCTAAACAGATTCAGAGCACAGCATGGAACAAAGATAAAGGTCGGATTATTATTCTACCTTAGTCTTTAACTCAGCCTTAAAGCAAGGATTCATGACAGGGCATTCCAGGGCAAAGGTCACATATTTACCTCCAACTAACTAGCTGAGAATAAGCAATCTGTTCAGATTCTGCTCATATCATCTTGAAGCAAGTCTGTTGAGGGGTTTCATCATTCTTCTGCACACTCAGTTGTGGCAAGCCAGAGCTAGTAGTTTCAACGACACCCCCATCACTGCTCAGCAGATCCAGCTGAATGCTTTGCTTTTCGTTCATTTGAAAATCAATCAGCTTTGTGCAACTAAATATGAAATCAGCTGAGAAATGCTAAAGTACAGAGCTGAGTAGTACTTGCGGCAAAGACAATCTTAAGAGAAGACAGGCACATCAATAACATAATGCACCCTAATTCCAATAGTTCAGATCGCGATGTGTTTGCCCCTTTCTTTTCAGAGTAGCAGTGTATTTCTTACTAGGCCACTATTTGCAAGCAGCCAATTTCAAAACTGACTGCTGATCCATGATGCCACATAAATGCTTTCTTTGGAATGAAAACCAAGAGTGGAAAAGAAAGGTGAATTAATTTATAAAGAAAGTTTGAACAGAAATAGATCTTCAACATTTACTCTGTTGCGCTCTGACAGTCAAATGATTCAAGCATTCAGAAGCTGGGTCCTTTTGTTTTCCATCCAAATGCAGAATGGAAGATTAAATTATATCAAATCACCTTGAGAGCCATTAACAGCTGTCAGCTTTCAAAGCATCTGCCATGACTGAAGGGGCACAAAAGTTGCAAATATTGAAGCAGTATTATTTTTATAATGCACTAGCTTCGACCTTATTTTCCTCCAAACCTAATCCCAGCCTTAATTAAAAAGGGTCTTAAGCAGAATTGCCTTTAGTAGATGTTAAAATATTTTCCTTCATTGTCAAAAAGAGAACACCGTACTTTGACTTTGAACTTCCTTTGTTCATTATAAGATTTAATAATTAGAAGATAGGAATTAATAATAAGAATTGAGGAATTTTCTGCATTTCACATCAGGCTATTTTTGTAAAACAAATGAGGATTTTATCAGGTGCTCCATTATTATCAGATAAATACCTCACCAACTTTCGGTGAAAGAGAGACAATGTGAATCACACGTGGCCACAAATTACAGCGCTCTGTCATTAGCATTATGAAAGCAGGCACTCACTTGTTTAAAAAATTCTTGCATTGATGCTTCTTAAACAAAAATCTTCCCACAGAAAATTAGCAAGTGTATTAAACAGTACAAGAACTCAAGAAAATGAAAGATGTATATTCCAGAAAAGGTGTGTTATTCTAAAGGTAGTAAATTGTTCCTGGTGATTTTTAAAATAGATACTTTTACTTTATTTCTGGTTCTTTTTATAATCCAAATTCAATTTTGCACCCTTTACATTCTCTCTCTGTTTTCAATTATACTTCAATGAAACTTCCTTTTCAGTCGTCTTTCATGTCTTACTCAATTCTTATTTTTTTTGCTGATTAAAGGATCCTGTGTTGGTCATGTCATTCATTGGGTTTCAATGTGTCATGCCCTCACCACACCATTATTACCTGGCACTTCCAGCAAACTGCAGCACAAAAGTGTTAGACCTAAATGGCGAGGACAAAAAAAACTTCTAACAATGACTAAGCGCTCTACCAAATTCTGGGCTTCAGTATCTCACAAGCTGATAAAATTTAAAAAAAACCTTTGCACTACTCCATGTTAAAGATGATCAGTTTTTAGTGAAGTAAGGATTCAGTGGAAATGGGGCATGAAAGAAACAAAAGGGAAACGGTGAGATCAGGTGAGGGGCTCTTTACAGTGAGCACTATGAAATGTGGCTCCAATGCAGATGTTATAATATACCTTGGTAAGATTATACATTGAAGTCCAGGTTGGAAGCTGGAGTTGGCAGCTACTTCTTTGAAACACACAATGTTTTATTTCAACAACATACACAGTTATTTGATTTTCTGAATTTTGTGTTCCATTTTTATTGTTTTATCTTCCGATCTATTATTCCACACCTGCTGGACTTGAGATTATTTTTGCATTAAATTAACCTGTCCACGTTTACTTTGTTTTTCAGTTCTTTTTGCCTTTTACGGTGTTTTATCCTTCACTGTGAGTTTTTTTTGTACCTTAAGTATAGGATTCTTTCAAGGTATTCTTTCTAGATTTTCTTTACTTGACATTTTTTTTCCCACGATTTCAATTACAAATGTTGGGCAGGAGGGTCCACATTCAAATTTTCAATGACTTTGTTTCACAGGATCCAATCAGTTTTATTCAACACCTTCATGGAGCTGCACAAGGAACAATAGGCTGATTCGCCTTCTTCAAGTTGTGGCATCAATTTGATGGTTCTGTTTCTATGATCCCAGTGCATCTTAACCAAGCTTATACACAGAAGGTAAAACAAATACACTTGTGAATGATGCATACTGGTCTGACTTGTCTTCTATACGTCAAAATGGATATGCAATCTGACCAGTGTGTTCATTTCCAACAATACCATTTATTTTACTGTTTCCCCCCTCTGGCTAGGCAAAATGAATCATTTACACAACTGTGAGCTTTAACTTGCATTATTAGCCTTGCTAATAAACTGAAGTTCAGAAAGCTTCGTACTACCTAAGGCAGAAGAATTGATTAAAATCAACAAATAACAGGATCCTTACAGCCATCAAATGGGGTAGGCATTTGCCGATTTGGAATGGAGTAGAACATGCAAGTTAAAGGAACATATGGCCACCCAACCTTCATTTTAAGCATTGTTGTGCTCTGATTTTCTCAAGTCTACGATATTTGTTGACACTTCTGAGTTGTCTCTCCAACCTGTAAATCAGTATTTCACATGTAATGTGATTTTAGATGTCTCCTGCCCATGAAAATCTTTGAATCAGCGCAAATGTTCCTTTTATTTCTACTTGCCAGGTCTAAAGTAAATGAATATAAAGCAATTATCATCAAAGCAATTCTTCAAGTGGACACGGATGAAAGCTGTTTCATCAGTGAGTTAGGATTAATTTGTAAAGTCACTCAACTTTCTTATTATAACTGAAGTAACTGTGGAAAACCCCACATATTTTTAGCCTGGGAAATGTAAATAATTATTTGTGCATATTGATATGTGAATGTGTGCTGAGTAGAAATATCAGCAGAAAGTTTGTCGATCCTGTGGAATTATTTTAAGTTCCATATTGGGCAGCATGGTGGCTCAGTGGTTAGCACTGCTGCCTCACAGCGCCAGGGACCTGGGTTTGACTCCACCCTTGGGTGACTGTCTGTGTGGAGTTTGCACGTTCTCCCCATGTCTGCATGGGCTTCCTCCAGGCGCTCCGGTTTCCTCCCACAGTCCAAAGATGTGCCGGTTAGGTGGATTGGCCATGCTAAATTGCCCATAGTGTTCAGGGATGTGTAGATTAGGTGGGTTCCAGGGGGATGAGTCTGCGTGGGATCCTCTGAGGGTCGGTGTGGACTTGTTGGGCCAAAGGGCCTGCTTCCACACTGTAGGGATTTTATGATTATCTACCTTTTTGCCTGAGAAGAGTTTTTTTTGCACATTTCACAGGGCCCTACTGGACAACAAGTGTCGTGTCAATATCTCTTGATAAATGTACTCAACATCATAACACTCAATAAGTCAAACCAATGTGCAGAATAGTATTGTATAAAAAGGCAACATAATATGAAAACTGGCATGGCCTTCATAGATGTTTAGGTCCAGAAGTAACAGCATACCATACTAATACAAATGCAATGTATTGTCAAAGTTTTTTACTTAGTTGTTTTAGCAGAGATTAATTAGTTTCACACTTAGTAAAAACTGAAAAACTGCAAATGCTGTAAATCAGAAATGAAAACAGAAATTGCTGGAAAGGCTCAGCAGGTCTGGCACCATTTGTGGAGAGAAATCAGAGTTCTGAGGAAGGGTCACTGGACCTGAAATGTTGCTTCCAATTTCTCTCTGCAGACGCTGCCAGACCTGCTGAGATTTTCCAGCAATTTCTGGATTAATACTGAAATTTAAATAGTGGGAGAAAAACATTGAAGGGAACATCATGAGGTATTTTTTTATCAGAATCCTGCAGCATCCTTAGAGCAGTCATAATAGCTGTTGCCATCTTAAAAATAATTCTCAGCAATGATTTTATATTTAGTCTGCTTTGAATTTGAGGAATTGACTTGCTAGGGTTTGACTGACTCAGAGTCAGAAGCGGCAATTTACAAAAATTATCACTTCACAAAAGAAGTAAACCAGAGACAACTAAAATATTTATGAATGTGGCTCATACACGTTGAGGGTTGTTTATTTCAGATTCTGCAGTGTTCTATGTCTTCAGAAGAACAGGCAAAACATTTTTTAAAATTATGAGCCAGTCAGAATAAATTTATTACCATTGAAAATCCTAAACCATGAAATAAAAGTAATTCATCAAGTGAATTGAGACAACTTCTGAAATGACTTGATACTGGCTTGCTGGTCTCCATTAGCAAACAGCTCTTGTCTACTAAAAGAAACGAAATTTGCACCCTACATATGACAAATTATTGACAGGTTAACATGAAGCCGCTTTGTTGTGCTTTTATTTAGTTTGTCCTTCTCTTCAAGACTTTCTAAGGGAATAGAAATTATTTATCAGTCCTTATCTTCCACCACACCCTTAGACCTACTTTGAAACCTCCTTTGGTTTTTTCTCCCCCAAGGTTTTCCATGTCTCCTGTCTCTATATATAGATCTTTTCCAATACTTCAGGAGAAAAACAAAGTACTGTTGTTGCTAGAAACCTGAAATTAAAACAGAAAATACAAGGAATACTCAGCAAGTCGGGTAGCATCTGCAGACAGCAAACAGAGTTAACATGTCAGGTCAACGACCTTCTGTCTCAACCATTGGTGGCCATATCTTCAGCTCCTCAGTCCTAAGAGTCGGAATTACCTCCCTCAATCTCTCTACATCTTTAGCCCTCTCTCCTTCTATCAAGCATGCCTCTTGAACTCATATTAAAGTTTCATTAAAAATTGTTATTCTTGTTGCTATCCTCCTGCTATTCTGTTCTAACTGTTCACATAACCTTTTGATCTTGGACATTGCTTTTATTTCATGGAATATATTGCCTGGCAGTGTGGTGAAGAAAGGTTTAACTGAAGCATTCAAGAGGATATTGAATGGTTATTCAGATAAAAATGGTGTGCGGGGAAATGGGGAAAAGGCAGGACATTGGCAATAGATAATAAAACCAATGCAAGCACAATGGGATGCTTCTATGCTGCAACAATTCTGATGTTCTGTGATTTCTTCAGTTTCTCTCATAAAACGTCTTATTTTGTATATGGCTATTAACACTACAGCCATTGAAATACTTTGTAGGTCATTTATTTTTGTGATCTTGTCCTCATGAGTTTTTCACCTTTAATATCTCACAATCAATTGATCATAGACCTGAAATAATAGAGCTTTACATTTTTCTAAACACACTGTACATGTTGCCTGACCATCTAAATGTGTCCAACGTTTTTGTTTGAATGGTAAGGAAATAGGTAACTTGCTCCCATGTTTAGAACCTGATCTGTGTGTAATTACAAGGGAATGAGCAAGAGGTTCATAGGTCAACGAGATCGACAACATTCCTTTGGTAGTTTCTTGGAATGTCCTCTAATGGGCTAGGTGACAAGAAGTACTCATCATACAGAAAATAATTAGAACTTAAAGGTGAAAGCAATCCCACTTCCTTCTTGTTCATGTTGATACCTTTGATCATATTCCACCATCTCAGGCTTGGACTTCCATCTTCTTGCTCCACATCGATATCGGATTGCTCTCTTTCTGACAGGTCATTGACCATTCTTCAATAGCTTGGACTGTCACTCCTCTTCACTCTTCTTAATCCCATTCTCGAGCTAATACCAGTCTTCCAATGTCACTCCTCTTTGTTTTACAAATGTTGGTCTCCCTTGTTTGTCCTCTTGCATTTGCTATTCTGACTCCTTATTTTCGATCTTGGAAAATATGGCAAAACCGTTTTTGCAACAAAAACTCATTTCTCCTGACGAAAACACTACCACGATGTCATTGTAGCTCCGATAACAGTGGACGTGCATGTGAGATTAATCAAAAGGAAATTTACAGGGACACAGAATGATATAGTCCATAGCGGCAAGTACTCCCTATTTAGAATTGCATCTTACTAAAGATTATTAAATTGTACAAAAATGTGTTGCACTGAAGGTATGTTAGTTTAATAGTATTTTTATAAAAGGTGACCGTACACTTTTGTCAAAGTGAACAAAAAATTTGGCAGCCCAATGGGTGGATGAGGTTTTTCTACTGTATTTTTCTGTACTATAATGAATGTTAGGTTGAATAGTTATTTCCTTTATTATCACCTACTATCAATTAGCTCTGAGGATTATGTTAAACTACGTCAGACAGATATTAATTTGGTATTATGTTTTGACTTTACATGATTATCACAATTTTAGATATTCTGTTTTGCTTAATTTAGTGAACGTCTCAGTCAACAATGTGCATTTTTTTTTCTCTGGAATAATGGCAGAGAGAAGCCTTGACTAGAAAAATCAGCAGGTATAGAAGTGCTGGTTTCTGTTAGTATTTTGGATGCTCTGTTCCAGTCAGCTGATCTGAAAACAACTTTCAGTTACAAACAGAAAGTATTGTGACACAGTGCAGTTTCACTACTAACATTGTGAGACAAGATGAGGGTGGTATCTTAACATAATTAAAATTTGCTTGAGTACTTATGTCAAAAGACGGTCTGGTTTTCCATCTGACTAAATTTATTGAAAAAATGCAAAGTGAAACTACTAGCTATTTGAAACGGAATCACTCGCTGGTCTTAGTAACTCCAGTTGCGAAATCATCCCATCTCTAAGACATGATACGGAGATGATCTTATCAGTATAAGATATTTCTTTGTAAGATAGGAAGGTAGAATTTGAATCTTTAGTCAAAACAATTCATCAATTTAATTAACGATGAAAAACCTGAAAAAGTTATTGTCTCTGATGGAATATGTCTATTCATAGCGTCATTACAGTATTGAATGGGGTCATTTGTTGCTTTCTGTAGGGCAATTGAATAGAATATATCGAAAGCAGATGCAATCATGAGACAAGAGTTTCCACTGAAGTTAAAAATGTTGCGCCTACATGGTAATTGTCAGCATGAATTTCAAAATATACCGCAAATTACAATCCAACTAGAGTGCATTGGATGGGAAAGACACATCAAAAAAAAAGGTGAAGATGATTATACATTGGATCTTCATTCCATCCGCATTTCTGTACCTTATAGTACAAATTCCATGCCCACCATGAAATATATTAAGATAAAATCATAACTAACAATGCCATGAGTAGCTGAAGATGAATTGAAACAGAGACGGAGGGCATAGTGGTTGATGGAAGATGCAAGAAACGGAAGGAAGAGAAAGATGGAGTAGGGAGACTCTTAATATGTTCAATGGGGTGTAAGCTTAGATATACAGTTAAGAATAACAACAACTTGTATTTATACAAGGCTGTGTTTGCTGATTCCAACACATGCACGCTTTGTGCTGCTTTAAATTGCATGGGCACAAATTTTGGGCGGATGTGCGGGGGGAAGCGCAAAAGATCAGATCGAGTGGGAGAAGGAGATCAGGTTGGGGCAGGGATCAGCTGGTTTTCGATGCAGAGTGATGCTGACAGTACGGGTTCAATTCCCACACTGGCTGGGGTTTCCATGAAGGACTGTCCTCCTCAGCATCTCCCCTTGCCTGAGGTGTGCTGACCCTCAGGTTAAACCACCACCAGTCATCTCTCTTTAATAAGAGTAGTTTGATGGTCTGTTAAGACTATGGCAACTTTATCTTACCTTTATTCGCACAAAAATGGCACCTGGAAATTTCATAAAATTACTATGTTTGCAAATAACTTGAAGTGTGGTTAATAGTTCAGGGAACTCAAATAGGAGCAGCTGGAGTTTTTTTTAATATGTGGTAAAAGGTCAAGAGAAACATTAATTTGGCCATTTTTCTGAACAACTTACAAAGGTTTAAGGATTGCCAGATTGGCTGTTTTACACCCAGTGTCAATAGGCGGAGAGTAAACTGTACACATTTTAGCCACTATAACTTTGGCTGAAATTGTACTGGGACACAAAACGTTTCATAAAACCTCAACATGAAGCTGCTGCACTTTATATGACCTCTTGAAATCTGACTGAATGACCTGGCATATTTGAACTATTCCTACTACTGGCCAGTTAAAGCAACTGCATTTATGGTATCCATTATTGAAAACAACATTCCTATAAATATTACAAAGCGGGAAGAAAAGGAAGAAATACGGAGAGTGGAAATATTAACAGGTTTTAATATCAACAGATGAAGGTTGACAGTCAAATAATAGATGTGTTTCAAACATCTTGAAGCATCATCTGTCAATACCTTGACCTAAAATATTCTCTGGTTGTAGCTATTGAGACCAGCATTCTAAATTCTAATTATACATTGACACTTCTCAGCAGTTTTGTGCATTAAGCACTTCCCATGTAGAGGAAATCTCCTTCTAATCACACATCATAGCATGATTTGAAGCAGCCAAAATATAGCTAATGTGCAGTGAATCACAACATGTTAGACTCCTGTGAACCCCTGAATAATTTCCCTTGACATTATCAGTTCACTGGACTTCCTGAGCCTTGCAATATGACAGCAGGATCAAGGCTCAATTTAGGCCAGGCAAAATTGGTTAAAAATGGCTTTCCCGGTCTTCACACAGTAAAAGATAATGTAGCCTTTAAAACAGCAACCACTTTAGTCCATTTACTGTGAGGAATGGAATGAAATGAACCAGAGAGACAGAACTAGGCCAATCTAACCTCATTTGATTAAATCTAATAAATGAAATCTAACCATCCTACAGAACACACAAAATAATGTCATCATATATTGTTAGAACCATCTCCAACACAAAAGAACAAGTAAAACATAAACAAATATAATTTAGGAGAATAGAACTAATGTGATACCTGCTATTAAAATAAATAGGCATTACCACAGCTAATAAGCTTACCAATTCTATGAGATAGTTTAGACTGAGTTGAAGATCTCTCACCATTAATGTTTGTTTTTATTTAGCCACTTTAAAAAAGCTTGGAACAAAACTGGTGTAAAAATAAATTTGACTTCAAAGAAGGCTCTGGTCAGTTACAGTGCTGTGAAGTTAAAATGCAAGTCAGAGAATCTTAAACTCATACTGTGCCCTGGTCAGACTGCAGATCTGTTGCATTCTCCAGTTTTTCTCATGAAGGCAGAAAGGGAGTCATGAAGTTATATGCTAATGTATAAAGACTGTTGTATAAAGACTGATTTATGAGGAAAGACTGGAGAAAATTGGATTCTTCAGCCTATGAAAGGAGGCAACCAAGCTGAGATTGCAAAGCAATCCACAATACAAAACATTGCAGGGAAAGTAATTCCTGAGCACTGCCTCAAATTAAATCGTGACACTTCAGCACAGAGACATACCTTAAACTGACCAAAGTGATGTCAGGACATAATTGTTTAGGCAAAGAGTAACAAAAGTGCAGGATGGACACCTGGGTAGACCAACTCTGGCAAAAACCTTTTTATTATTTCAGGGGTGGATGCTATGGTGGTTGGATAATTCTGGATGGTGAGCTAAATTGTGTATTGTGGCCATCCTCATCTGATCTTCTGCTGAGTGTGAAAAAGCTGAACTACTGTTTCATACTTTGCTTAAGCTGAATACAAATCAATTATAATTACAATGACTCCATTGTAGCATTTCACAGTTGAGAAGTCTGGTGAATTTGACTGTGAATTAAAGCACCTAGATTAAATAATAACAACAACTTGCATTTTTATAGCATCGTCGATATTGTAATATATCTTCGGGTGTTTTACTGGAGTATAGAAAACAAAATATGACACTGAATCACGTAGGGAAGTATTATGATGGATAGCCTAACCTCAGCTGAAGAGAAAATAGAGTGTTTTAATGGAGAAAATTAAGATCATGAAGTGGAAAGGGTTAGTGAGAGAATTTCACAGCTTTGAATTTTGGCTGCTGCACTAGCAGCTGAGAGATTAAAATCAGAATAATCAAGAGAACAAAAATGCAGGAGTACGGAGATCTAAGGCTTATCAGGCCATTGCAGAGATAAAAAGGATGAGGTCATAGAGTTATACAGCATGGAAACACACCCTTCAGATCAATTCATCCATGCCAACCAGATATCCCAAATTAATCTAGTCCCATTTGCCAGCATTTGGCCCATATCCCTCTAAACACTTCCTATCCAGAAACCCATCCAGATGCCTTTTAAATGTTGAAATTGTACCATCTTCCACCACTCCCTCTGGCAGCTCATTCCATACACGCACCACCCTCTGTGTGAAAATTTTGCCCCTTAGGTCCCTTTTAAATTCTTTCCCCTCTCACCTTAAACCTATGCCCTCTTCTTTTGGGCATCCCTGCCCTGGGGAAAAGACCTTGGCTATTCAAGATCTCCATGCCCCTCATGATTTTATAAACTTCGATAAGGTCACCCCTCAGTCTCAGTTCATGGAGGGATTTGGAAAAGAAAGATGACAATTTAAAAAGTGAGATGTTGGTTAACCTGGAGCAAATGTACATCAGCATACCAGTGACAGGTGAATGGGATATAGTGCGAGTTAGGACTGGCATCTGATGAATGATCTCCCGATTGTGGAAGTTGGAATGTAGGAGGTCATTCAGGAGTACATTAGAGTAATCAAGGCTGGAGTTAACACAGATATGAGTTTCCAGCCTCTGCAGCCATTCACAACTGTCAACATTTACTCCAGACATTGTTGAATTAAGTTTACCTGTTACGTAAGAGTGATCAGAAAGATATCCAAAAAATGGAGAAGAGAAACTATGGGCTTATTTGAAAGTATCTCAGGAGTACTCTGTCAAATCAATTTTTAATGGGTGGTACTCACATTTGGTCCAAATCGCTTGGGTAGTCTGAATATTAATAGCAGAACGGGATTTTCAGGGATAGGAGAAGCAAAATTATTTTTCAGATACAGTCATGAGTGTAGTGTGTAAAACCAGGTTTGTAGGTGCTAAGTGGACATCTAAGCATCCTGTATGTTGAAGGAAACATGCAATTATTACACTCATACCATGCTATCCACTTTGGTGGAACAGCTACCACTCTAGAAACAGGACCTTAAAAGCCAGCAGATCTGGAGATCTCTCAAAGTGATGAGGTTGTTGATGGTCTGGGTGATGATGGCTTAGCGATCAGAGGTGTGGTTGTGATCGAAGGGACGATGGAGAGGAGGAGATGTCAGAGAGTTGGCATCTGGCCTCAGCGATGTAGAGGTCAGTACACCATACTACCACTGTGCTCCCCCTTTTTAGCGGGTTCAACAGTGAGGTTGGGGTTGGAGTGAAGGGAGCGGATGGGTGTGATTACCGATGGGGAGAGGTTGGAGTAAGTGAGAGGGGTGGAGAGATTCAGACAATTGATGTCACGACAGCAGTTTTAGATGAAGAGGTCGAGTGAGGGTAGGAAGCCGGGAAGGCCTGTCCGGGAGGATGGAGTTTGCTGGAGATGGGAGAAGGGTCGTTAGGGGTTAGGTTGAAGAAATAGGCACAGAGGCGGGGGTGACGGAAAAAGACCTCGACATCATGACATGCGTGGAGTTCGTTTACATGTGGGACGAAGGTGATCCTTTAGCTCAGGACTGACTGATGAGTGGGAGGCTGGGGTGGATGGTGAATATCCAGCAGGGCTTGGGGCTGGGGCTGGGTGTTGAGCTAGAACCAGACGTGGAGGTGGAGACTTCATCAGGAGTGGGCGTGTGCACTGGAGCAGTCACGTGGGCAGAAGCAGAAGTCACGAGATCTCTCACTTATGTTGGCAGTCATGTGATCACCGACATCGACAGATGTGGCAATCATGTGATCGCTTCGGGAGATCTCCCACCCACAGCCTCCAACTTGATAGTTCCCCAATACCGCACCGCCTGTTTCTATCTCCTACCCAAAACCCATAAACCCGACTGCCCCGGTTGACCCATTGTCTCTCCTGCTCCTGCCCCACCGAGCTCATCTCCTCCTATCTCGACTCCATTCTTTCCTTTTTGGTCCAGGAACTTCCCACCTACATTTGTGACACAACACACGCCTTCCACCTTTTCCAAAACTTTCAACTTCAGTCCCTTTATATCTGTATCCCCCATATGGATGGCCGAAAAGCCCTCTGCTTCTTCCACTCCCATTAGGTCCAACCAGTCCCCCTCCACTGACACACTCTTTCACTTGGCTGAATTGGTCTTCACTTTCAACAATTTCTCCTTCAATTCCTCCCACTTGCCACAAACCAAAGGGGTGGCCATGGGTACCTGGATGGGCCCGAGCTATGCCTGCCTCTTTGTAGGATTTGTGGAACAGCCCCTCTTCCACAACTACACCAGCACCATCCCTAACCTCTTCCTCCTTTACATTGATGACTGCATTAATGCAGCCTTGTGTTCCCACGAGGAGCTCAAGCAGTTCATCAACTTCACCAACATCTTCCATCCTGCCCTCAAATTCACCTGGACTATTTCTGACACCTCTCTCGCCTTCCTGGACCTCTCCGTCTCCATTTCCAGAAACTGACTCACCACCGACATCCATTTCAAACACACTGACTCCCACAACTACCTCAACTACACTTCCTCTCAACCACCCTCTTGCAAAAATGTTATCCCATATTCCCAATTCCTCCACCTCCCCCACATCTGTTCACAGGATGAGGCATTTCACTCCAGGACACCTCAGGTATCCTCCTACTTTAGGGATCCTAATTTCCCCTCCTCTATAATTAAGGATGCCCTCAACCTCATCTCCTTCATTTCCTGCACTTCTGTCCTCAAAACCCCTCCCCCCAACAGCTACAGGGATAGAGTCCCCTTAGTCCTCACATACCACCCCAACAACCTCCGGATCAAACGCATCATCCTGTGACGTTTCCGCTACCTATAATTAGACTCTACCATCAAAAAGTAATTTACCCCCACCTCCGCAGGGACCGTTCATTTCGTGACTCCCTTGTCAGCTCTACACTTCCCATCAATTCCTCCACCACACCAAGTACCTTTCCCTGCAACCACAAGAGGTGCAACACCTGCCCCTACACCTCCCCTCTCACCCCTGTCCAAGGCCCCAAACAATGCTTCCAGATCCAGCAGAGATTCACCTACACTTCATCCAACCTGATCTATTGTATGCGTTGCTCTTGCAGACGCGGGGACTGGTTCGCAGAGCATCTGCATTCTAGTTGCAACAACCAACCTGACTTCCAGTTGCCATCCATTTTAATTCCCCCTCTCACTCCCCTGACGACATGTCCATCTTTGGGCCCCTCCACTGTCAGAGTGAGGCAAACATAAACTGGAGCAACAACACCTGATATTTTGCTTTGGAAGCTTACAGCTTCAATATTGGCTTCACCAGCTTCAAAATCTCTCCACCTCCATCCTTATCCCATGTCCAGCCCTCCCCGCTCCTGACCAGACCTAACCTGTCCATCTTCCTACTCACCTATGCACTCTATCCATCGCTCGGGCCAATCACAATTACCCCCTACCTGCATCCACCTATCATCATCTCTCCTACCCTACCCCCAACCCCAACCCCTCCCTCTACTTATTTCTGGGCCCCCCTCCCCTTCCCCAGTCCCGACGAAGGGTCTCGGCTCGAAACGTTGACTTACCTGCTCCTCGGATGCTGTCTGACCAGCCTCACACCTACAGACACTGACACATAGTGGTAGTAGTGTGAGTCATCTACAAAGTGCAGTGCAATGACTCACCGTAACGCTTTGAACAGCACCTTCCAAATTTACAACCTCTGCCACTGACAATGTCAAGACAGATGTGAAGACCATGACCTGAAAGTTGTTCTCCATGCATACTCCATCCTGACTTGGAAATATATCACTGTTCCATCACTGCCACTACATCAAAATCAGAGAACTCCTTCCTTAACATTACCATCAGTGTATCCACAAAACATGGAACGCTGCATTTCCCAAAAGAAGGCATCTCACCACCACCTTCTCTAGGGAAATTAGGGATGGAAAATTAGTGCTTGCTGCCCACATCCTGAGAATGAATAAAAAGAAGTGACAATTACAGTTAAGCTTCTTTATTGATGTGAACAGCTCAATAAACGTGTTATACATACCTGATCTATTTAAAAATAAATGATATTTGGCTCGATACACTGCTGCAATTCTATTCCATTCAATATATCAGGTAGTCCTCAATACAAGAAAAATATTTCAATCTTGGTTCATGATTTTATCTGAAGCTGTATCATTTTAAAATGATTGGGGTGGGGGGAGCGGTGGTGGTATCTGCTATGTATCATAAGTATAACGCACAAAACGTTTCATGATTATTTTGAGAAAGTCTACTGATTGACAGCAAATAAAGTATTTTGATAGCTTTTTTCAACACTTGGGTATGGAAGATTTCACATATATATTCTGTGTAAAATTGCAGAATTGTCATTTGGTATAGGAGGTTATAGAAAATTATAGAATGTCCAACATGAACCATTTGTGGAAAATTACTTCTGTTGGTTCTTGAAGAATTGAGATCAGTCTTGTCCGGTGAAAACCTTCAATTGATGTATCTGCAAAAACAGCTCTAATGTGCAAACCTCACTATTGAGGGGTCAATGGTGAAAAGAAATCATAATTTGTGAATATCCAAGCAGAAGCACTTGCAGACTCATTGTCATTTTTAATACAGTTCTCCGTGCCAGACATCCTACGGTGTCTTTTACAGGACTAACAAAATCGGAGGAAGTAACAATGGCACAATTGAGGCTTTGTGATGCGATGAAACAAAAACACATACCATCCAAGGTGATAGGACTCAAAAGAACATTCTGACAAAGAACACATTACCGTCGGGTTGGATGCAGAGGTACAACTGTGAAACACACAAACACCAAAACATTTTATGAAGACAGTATGCTGTAAAATAATACCTGTAGCTCTTGACAAATAAAAACAAAGAACTGTAGAGGCTGGAAATCAGAAACAAAAATAGAAATTGTTGGGAAAATTCAGCAGGCCTGGCAGCATCTGTGGAGAGAAAACAGAGTTAACGTTTTGGGTCCAGTGACCCTTCTTCAGAGCTGGTGCTCTTGAAATTGGCCCGCTGGTGATCATGACTGAATTTCTAACTGGATATTGGGGTAGAACCCCCTGAAAATTCAATATTTTCAAAGTTCTCGCCAGATGGAGGTGGGAGGTGTGAGGGTAGAGAATGGAGAACACCTTTGCTACCAAATAACAGCCCATTAAGCTCCTTTAGAAGTTTACAAAGATTTTGTGGTCTTAGTTGGTGCAAGGCCTTTTTACCCAGGGTATGGGAGTGCAAAAGTGGAGGGCATAGGTTTAAGGTGAGAGGAGAAAGATATAGAAGAGGCCTAAGGGCCAACTTTTTCACACAGAGGTTGGTGCATGTGCGGAATGAGCTATGGGAGGAGGTGGTGGAGGCTGATACAATTACAACATTTAAAAGGCATCTGGATGGGTACATGAATAGGAAGGGTTTAGAGGGATATGGGCCAAATGCTGGCAAATGGGACTAGATTTATATAGGTTGTCTGTTCAGCATGGACAAGTTGGACAGAAGGGTCTGTTTATGTGCTGTACAATTCTATGAGTCTATGACTCTGTGATGCAATGATTTTTCTGGCCGACCTATGCTCAGCTGATGGCTTCACATGGCCAAAGTAAATCTATTTGCATTTCTCTCAAAGTGAAATTTGACAGGTCAAATAGCGTAGGGTGAGCACTGCACCTTAATTTGGTGTTGATGGCTTCTTTCCACCGTCTTCCACTTCCTATGCCTCGAAAGGAGCTCTCTGCTCCATTCAGCAAGGCAGAGACACTCCCTACCATCATGAATGAGGCCTGTCTTTGGCATCAGGCAGGAAGCCCTTCTTATGGAGTGCTGAGTGCTCCTCCCTGCTCAACTAAGGCATTTGAATTTAAAAATAGTGCAAGGGCAATAGGCTTGGTGCTGAGACCTTGAATTTATTTGGGCATTTGGATGCCAACCCTTCTTTGATAATCCAGGCTGCAAACATCTCAAACTTAATTCCTTATTTAAGGGGAAAAGGTCCTGACTTATAGTCAATAATGCATTCAACATCTTTGTGCGTTAATTTAGCAATGCAATATGCAATGATATTTGACCTCTGCCAGAACGTAACCAAACAAATTAGACAGGAAATTTAGAAAAAAATGAAAGAACCACAGATGCTGCAAATCAGAAACAAAAACAGAAAATTGTTGGAAAAGCTCAGCAGGTCTGGCAGCATCTGTGGACAGAAACCAGAGCTAACGTTTCAGGTCCAGTGATCCTTCCTCAGAACTGATGGTAGCTAGGAAAAAGTTTTTTTTTGTATAGAAGATGTGAGGGAGGAGAAAGGAGTAAATGATAGGTGGAGATAGAGCCCAAGAAGACAGAAGAACAGTTGGACAGACAAAGGAGTGGATAATAGTCAGCCTAGGAGAATGAATGGTTGCTAATGGGGACTGTTAGTGGCTAACAATGGGTAGTATAAAATATCAGACCATGTGGTAACAAGGCCTGGTATGTGGGTGTTGGGGTAAGGAGATCGGAGAAGGTGCCTCAAGCCCTACAACTGTTGCACTCAATATCGAGTCCAGAAGGAGTTCCAAGCAGAAAATGAGGTGCTGTTTTTCCAGCTTGCGCTGAGCTTCGCTGGAGCACTCCAGCAAGCATGAGACAGAGATGCTGATCAGGGAACAAGGTGGTGTGTTAAAGTGGTAAGCAACTGGAAGCTCAGGGTCTTTTTTTGCGGACAAAATGGAGGTGTTCTGCAAAGGGATTAGACAGTCTATGCTTCATTTCCCCAATGTTATGGTGACCATATTGTGAGCAGCGAATGCAGTAGACTAGATTGACTGAAGTGCTGCTTCACCTGGAGCGTGTGTTTGGGCCCTTGGATACTGTGGAGGGGGGAAGTAAATGGGCAGATGTTACACCTTCTGCAGATGCTGTTGAGCTGGGGTGGGAGGTGGTGTTGGGAGTCAAGGAGGAGTGGTATCCCCGGGGGAATAGTCCTTACAGAAGACTGACAAAGGAGGGGAGGGGAATATGTGTCTTGTGGTGGCATCCTGCTGGAGGTGGCAGAAATGGCAGCTAATGATCTTCTGGATGTGGATGTTGGAGGGATTGTAGGTGAGGACAAAAGGGACCCGACTGTTGTTGTGGGAGGGAAGAAAGGGAGTGGGGGCTGAAGTGCGGGAGATGGGCTGGACCCAGCTCAGAGCCCTGTCAACTATGGTGCTGGGAAACTAGACCGAAATGCTTGCCAAGTGATCGTGGGGAAAGCTAAAGAGAATGGCTTTCCTTAGAAAAAGGTTCAGCCAACTGTTTATTCTATATGGATAGATTAAACTTGTAGGATTAATGACCAGCTTCAAACACAACAGTCACACATGAAGTCATTGTGAGAAAATAGGAATGTTAGTGGAATTTTGTAAACATGTGCAAGAAAATACTTCCCACAGAAAGATAACAAAAGGACTGCAATCCGAATAAATAAGTTTTGACTGCAGCCTTAACAAATAAACATTAGGTTAATTAACATATGTTGTACTCAGTCGAACTTACCTCATGATTCCTTCACATTGTTGTCGATTGAAACACCTTCATACCTTTACTTGAGCTCTCTGTTTATTGACTCATATTTAATTGTTAAATTTGTCAACTGGAGAAGACATTCACTCATAATTTTCTACCATAAAATGAACATTTCTAACCATATCTTGTTTATTGCTGTCTTCTTTGAGTAATATCTTACATTCCATCACCCTGAACCTCCAACCCATCCTTTCATCAAGACAATCTCAGAACAAAATCATGTGTTTAATGATAATCAATTAAGATTCAAATTATCAGTCCCTGTTTTCTCAACCATTGTCTGAAAATACAATGCCTCAATACAGATCACTTCAGTATGGTTGACTGACCCTGAAATCTGTGAATATCTCTCCATTTCACTGATGATTGCTTAATCACGAGGCAATAATCATAGAATCCGTAAAGACATGGATGTGCAGCATGTATGTTAAGTTCAGAATAAGACAAATATTGGCCAAAAATTTCCCATTATAAACACAGCCAAAAACCAGTTATGCATTCTTCAAGTGCAATGCTAAATTCAAACCATTGCAAGAAGCACATACAACACTTCCAAATATGCTGTAATCTCCAACATAAATATGGACATGAGACTTTTCCTTCAGGGAATGAGACAAGATTTCTAAGAACGAAGAGAGCCTAGCAATTTAAAAAGTTTCTCAAAGCTGAAACGTAAACCAATGGAAGATGGAAACAGCATTTAAATGTAATGCAGATGACATTTATTTTTGCTAAAGACTGATAACAAATTTGCATCACAGTATCAGATATGAAGCTGATTACAGTATGCACTGCCAGAAATTAATTGAAAATGCTATATCATAACAAGACTATTATTTGAGTAATAGCTTGGTTCTGTGCTAAGCACTATTTAGAAGCCTTCAGTATAGGAGGCTCAGCCTGACCATGATTGCCTCAAAAGGCAGTTTATGACATCAGAGGAAATGATGCAATGTCACATGATTTTGTTCTCCTGTGGTAAAATGAAGCCACAGTGAGATGTTTCTTAAATAAATGTAATGTTTTGCTTACTCAGCAGACTCTGCAAATATTATTTGGTGGCGCACAAGAACTTTGTAAATTCTATTTATGTTTTCTATATCGATTATTACCTGGCACCTATTTTCTTGGGGCAAATCTCTACTTTTCCATTTTAATAAGCTACCTTTTTATAGCTATTTTAGGCCTATAGCAAAATCTTTATAATGTTACAACTCTGTAGTTTTGGTTGATAATTTTAGAGAAAACTGTTAGAATCTAATGTTTTTGTGAAAAAGTTAAACTAGACTGCAGTTTGACATGAAGATGATGACATAGCTGCAACAAGTCATCCAATGATACAACTGAAAGTTCTATGTGGCTTCTAGAGAGATATATCTGGATATGTAAAACACTCCTCCAGTGTTAATGAAGTTCACTGGTGACTGATTTGAAAATGTAATTTAAGCATTGGCCACAAAAAATGAAGAGACCTCCACGTCCAAATGCCAACACGCAATGTGAGACTTGGTTGTTGCATGGATCACTCAGTAACAGCAGTCATCTTAACTCACCAGCTAAAAATAATCCCAAAAATATCATGCTGCCTAGACATCTGAAGGCAAAGAAAGAAAGTAAAACATCTTGAAACAGCTAGTGGATTGCTGTAAAGTAATTGGGCAGTTAAAAGTGGAGATAGTAAGAACTGCCAATGCTGGAGTCTGAGATAACACAGTGTGGAGCTGGAGGAACACAGCAGGCCAGGCAGCATCAGGGGAGCAGGAAAGCTGACGTTTCGGGTCGGGACCCTTCTTCAGAAAAAAGTTAAAGTGTCTTGCCTGCAGATCAGAAGCCAGGAATTTTCTCTCTGTTGCAAAATCTGCCATCCTGCAGAGTTTGACCCGTACATGAAAACATCACTATAGAACAGAAGCTATCGCAATCTTACTTAAAGTATTAATCTCTTCATTTTAGCAACAAGTAACACAAGTAAAGTACCCCAAATGTATGCTCCATAAACTTCTTAGAACTTTCTTCTAAATAGCCTTTTAATTTATTGGTATATGATTTATCTGTATTGGATTGTCAATAACTTTGTCTTTTTTGTCCTTAAGTTACCTTCAGTAATAATGTGCAATAAACTAATCTTCAACCTTCTTAAACAAATGCTTGACTGCTGGTTGGAATCATTACAAATTAAACAAGGTTACATGAAGTTTATTAATCTATGGCTCACAAACTACGTGGTAGACACACATTGCCAGTCACAACACCACAACAGAATCTAAAATCTAAGTTTGTTGCTAGGTGCCCCTTAATTCCTGTTGTTTTCCTTGTTTTATTTTTTATGTTCTCCCTATATTCCCTAATGGGAAGAAAGTAGTGTAGAGAAAATGTCACTGGACTAATACTTCAGAGGCCCAGGATAATTATCTGGGAACATTTGTTTGAATCCCATTACAGCAGGTGGTAGAATTTAAATTCAAACAAATAAATCTGGAATCAAAAACTAGCCTCAGTAATGACCATGATGCCTATCATTGACCAAAACCCATCTGATTCACTGATGCTTTTCCAGGAATGAAATCTGTTGTGCTTACCTGGTCTCATGTCCTGCAAAGCCGTAGCAATGTGATTGACACTTAACTGCCTTCCAAAATAACCCAGTAAGCTACCCAATTCAAGGGCAATTAGAAGTGGGCAACATATGCTGGGCTTGCTACAAATCACATTAAAGAATTACACCTTTCTCCTTCCAGTTCTAAAAGCAGGAATATTGGTCTTTGTTGCTAGCCTTCACTAAGTAGCTTGCACAAGTTGCCCAATGGTTAAAACTCCAATCCTCAATCACTGTTGATGTGATTGAGGGGCATGTGTAAACCAATGCTTCTAAACAGATACATCTGCCAAATAAACATTAAAGGCCAAGAGGTAATCAAGTGTACAGACTCTGCGATTTGGTTTCCACTATGTTTGATTTCAGTACTGTTGCTTTTTAACACGTTCAGGAAGTGAAGCCAGAGATGCTTTGCATGGTTTTTAATTATATTAGAATAAAAAGAGAAAGTGTAGGAAGAAAAGAACATGCTGTCAATAATTGCAAATAGGGTTCCAATGATGTCACTGTAAACAATGAAAAAGTGCAGTGGCTCTTACTCACCTCAATTCAGAGCAGAATTCATTCATTTGCACATTATGCAGCAATGTATTTCTTCACAGGGAGACCTGCCTAGCCTCAAACACCAGGGCTCCTCTAATTTATAGAATTAATATTCAGTACAGTTCCTTAACCAGCCACAAGAAAACAAAGAAGAAAGATTAACATGCAGCATTCCCACTTGTTTTGCCCACACTGGACATGTTAGCACTTCCGACCAGACATCAACCACAATGGCAAGTGAGCAATATTATGATAGTATGGTCTGCACCAACACCAGGAGAGGGTCATAGGAAACATTAACTCCTTATTTTACTCTCTCTCCCCATGAACCAACTTCTTGCTGGGATCCATGCTTGTTAAAACCTCTCAAGAGAAATCAGGCTGCTTACAGTATCTCTCCAGGATTTTCATATAAATGAAACCCGGTCACCCCACTGATTATAAAATTCCGTAAGTGGCTTGCAATTGGAATGGTCCACATGTCCAGTTCCAGTAATTCTCTTAGAAACTGGCTCATAACTAATTGCTAAATAGAATTAGCCATCTATTTGCAAGATTATTAGCACTGATCAAAAACATTATGCACAATCTCTATGGATGTACGCCCAGTTATGAATTCGAGTCACGTCATGTAATACATGGGATGTTCAGCAGAGATAGTCACAAATAGAACAGATATGTACCATGCCATTAAAGATATCACATAGTCAGAGCCACTTTACATTAGTTTTAATTTAAAGCTATAATAATCATTCAATAAAGCATGACAATATGTTCAGAATAATTAATAGTATGCAGGTATTTCATTGCAGCTATCTAATCATGAGCTAGGATGTTGTAATAAGCTCTGCATACATCCTCTAAGCTCAGAGATTACTTTCCAGGCTTTCACTCACTTTGTGCTCTCATTGTTTTATAAAGTATAGTCTGAACAACAAACCAGCACATTAAACCAGGTGAATGTCCACATGATGGCAAATTTTTGCACTAAATTCAATTGAAAAAGAACCATTCTTAGGGAATATTGCCCTCTTGAAAACAAAACCACACAGTCAAGGCAATTCTATACGCAGGTTTAAATTTTCTTGAGCTGTTGCTTATCCAGCCTATTTGAAAATAGAGCAGCATTATCCTCAAACAAGCTTTACATGCTTTACTATTGCTTACAAAGAAATACTTATGATTGGTGTGTACAAAGTGGGAGTTTGTTAACAAGATATCTATTCTATGTTTACACAAGTGACAAGTTGAGACAATTCACAAACATTTCAAACAAAAATCATTGCTAGTCTATTATTCCTAAATGGTGTGATCACCTTATTGATGATATCACCCTGTTGCCTGTGCTGCCAACTTCTTGCATAAATGGGCCCTGACAAAGTGGCTGAGATTATCTAGGATTTTACCAGACCATACATTGAAGTCAAAGAGTGTGGTGACAGTAGTCCATTACTTTACAGTTGATTTAGGAGGATTTTTATTCTGTTCCTCTGAGTAGTGAGCTCAGGTGTTCATAACACAGATTACAATTAAATAGGGCATTCCATGTCAGAGCTATCAACTTCAACAGGCACATAATGTCAGAAGAGATATAATGGTTTCTTCCCAACTGCTTTCTTGAAAAGCAAACAAAAAAAGTAATCTATTTATGATGTTAATATATTGTCGAGAAATGAATAGCTTCTCATTTTGATATTTTCTTCTCTGGAAAAAGCTCTTGCCTTAGATTTGTTTAGGCAGTTACAACAAAGGCGTTTTTTTTGTAAATGGTGAATTTACTCACAGAATACTTCTAGGATATATCACAATGGTTTTCATCTATCAAGGAAGCCTATCATTTTGCTGTGTTTACTTTACATTGGGATGTTAAACTTGCTGATGAAGCACCCATGCTCCTCAACACTTCAGGGATTTAGCAGGTTGACCTTGTTATGAGCTACAGCTGATGGCATTTGTTGATTTCATTGCAACTTTTGCTGTCAGTGCTCTGCTGCTATTCATCAAGTCATGTTATTCACTCCAGCATTGTTGTTACTTTTACTAAAGTGCTTGCACCTCCTGCAATTCAGCATCCAACAAAAGGCTGATAGCTTCATGTTACTTGTGTCATTTATGCACCAGAGGTATTGAACACAACATAAGGTATCATAGTATTTCAAGCTCCAACTCTTGCCATACATACAAAACAAATCAAAGTCTGACAACTGAACAAGCTACCTGTGAGGAAAATATGTCTGATTTCTTTTGAGGAACATTTTGATTATTCAGTTTTTCATTGCCTCATTAAGGAATTCCTTTCCATGCAGGAAGGAGGATAAATCCATCTGTTGACCTCTTTTGACTAGTTGATAGTAGTTACAACTGAAATGGCTACACAATATTATGTTCATAGAATCCCTACAGTGTGAAAACAGGCCTTTTGGCCCAATAAGTCCACACTGACCCACACAGCATCACACCCAGACCCATTCCCTGATGAACCCATCTAATCTACACATCCCTGGACACTATGGGCAATTTAGCATGGCCAATCCATCTAGCCTGCACATCTTTGGACTGTGGGAGGAAACTGGAGCACCTGGAGGAAACCCACACAGACACGGGGAAAATGTGCAAACTCCACACAGACAGTTGTCCAAGGGTGGAATTGAACCCAGGTCCCTGGCACTGTGGGGCAGCAATGCTAACCAATGAACCACCATGCCACCCCAAATGACTGGAGTTACTACATTTGCTTTGGAATCAAAAGATTACAGGATCATAAGCATGTAATCTGGGTTGACAATTCAAATCTGTACTGAGAGAATACTGCATTGTTAGCATCTTTCAGGCAAGAATCAATAGGATAGCCTGTCTTCCCTCCAAGGTGGATGTAAATGACCACATAGCATTATTTAAAGAGCAGGGAAGTTCATGATCATGTCCTGGCCAATATTTATCGCTTAGCCAACATTACATTAAGCAAATTAATGGGGTGGCACAGTAGCTCAGTGGTTAACACTACTGCCTCACCAGGGACCCGGGTTCAATTCCAGCCTCAGGCGACTGTCTGTGTGGAGTTTGCACATTCTGTCCGTGTCTGCATGGGTTTCATCCCACTGTCCAAAGATGTGCAGGCTAGGTGGATTGGCCATGCTAAATTGCCCATAGTGTTCAGGGATGTGTAGATTAGGTGGGTTATAGGGCAATGGGTCTGGGTGGGATGCTCTGAGTATTGGTGTGGACTTGTTGGGCTGACGGGCCTGTTTCCACTGTAGGGATTCTGTGATCTATGATCTAAAGGTTAGTGACTCTTCCTCAGAACTGATGCTAACTAGGAAATGGTTGTTTTAACGCAGAAGATTGGGGGACATGAAGGGTGTAGAGAGTAAGGAGTAAACAATAGGTGGAGAAAGAGCCCAGAGAGAGAGATGAACAGTTAGACAGACACAGGAGTGGAGTCCTGAAGAAGGGTAGTATCCGAAACGTTGACTGCTCTTTTCCTTCAGATGTTGCCTGGCTTCCTGTGTTCTTCCAGCCTCCTGTTGGTCTACCTTGGATTCCAGCAGTTACAGGTTTTTTGTCTCTAAAGGAGTGGATAATGGTCAGCCTGGGAGAATAAATAGCTACTAATGGGGACAATTAGTGTCTAAAATCGGTGGTGTGTAATAGCAAACCATGTGATAACAAGGCCTGATGAGTGGTGCTAGGTAAGGACATTGGAGAAGCTCAAGCCTTAAGGTTATTGAGCTCGAGTCCCAAAGGCTGTAGAGTTTGCAAGCCGAAAATGAGATGCTGTTTTTCTAGCTTGCGCTGAGTTACGCTGGAGCGCTGCAGCAAGCCTGAGACAAAGATATTAGCCAGGGAACATGGTGGTGTGTTGAAGTGACAGGCAACAGGAAGCTCAGGGTCGTTTTTTGCAGACACGTCAACATGGTATTGTGTTCCCTGGCCAACATCTTTATCTCAGACATGCTGCAGCGTTCCAGTGTAACTCAGCTCAAGCTAGAAAAAGAGCATCCTCATTTTCGGCTTGCAAACTCT
Organism: Rhincodon typus; assembly: GCF_021869965.1. Taxonomy (NCBI): domain Eukaryota; kingdom Metazoa; phylum Chordata; class Chondrichthyes; order Orectolobiformes; family Rhincodontidae; genus Rhincodon; species Rhincodon typus. Next base: position 87,807,208 of record NC_063337.1, on the reverse strand, counting down.
ACAGCCTTTGGGACTTGATATTGAGTTCAAGAATTTTATGGCTTGAGGCACCTTCCCCCATGTCCTTATCCCAGCCCCCACACATCAGGCCTTGTTATTAAATGGTCTGCTATTACACACCACCCAATTAGCCACTAATTGTCCACTAATAACTATTCATCCTCCCAGGCAGTCATTATCCAGTCCTTTTTCTGTCCAACTGTTTGTCTCTCTCTTTGGAGTCTATCTCCAACAATCATTTACTCCTTACCCCCTCACCCCACCCCCCACCTTTCTGAGAAAGGGTCACTGAACCCAAATGTTAACTCTGATTTCTCTTCACAGATGCTGCCAGACCTGCTGAGCCTTTCCAGCAATTTATATTTTTGTTTTTGATTTCCTGCATCCACAGTTCTTTTGGTTTATATTTATGTACCAATAATTGTCTTAAGTGGTAGAATTGGAATCACAACTCCTTGAGATTCCTATTTATGTACTCCTCCCAGTTATCCTTTATTCATTAATTTTAGCAGGAGCAGGGTGCAGTGGAGAAGGTGCAAGTTGTTGGGAATCTATTTCGAAAGTGTCTACTTTTAACTTCCCTCTCTCTGCCACTTGTTTTATTAGAGACCAAACAGGGAAACGAAAGTGACTTTCTTTCTTTTAAGCCCATTTAAATATTTGTCTGCCTTTCCAAAATTACGGCAACAAAACACACTCTAATTAACTTCTACAATATCTTGCATTGTAGATATTGTAGAAAAAGTCTCAGTACAAATGGATTAGCATCAACAAAATACATAAAACTGTATGCTCTGGTGAAGCGAAACACAATTTTTATGACACAGCGCTTCTTTTGACCACAGGTGCAGTTCTGCCACATTGCCGGTAACCCCAGACCCATTCATAATGCAGGAGAACACACTGTCAAGAAAGTAGCAGTCATTGTCAGTCCAACTGCATCTTAACTCTACTGATCTTCTCTGTACTAGTGGTGTCATCATCATGTCAGCATTTAATGTTCCAGCAGCATCGTCTATAAGTGGTTTGAATTTTTGGTATCGCTGCTGTTGGAGAAATGAGCTGCTTCAAAAGCTTTAATGTATGCAAACATTGGCAGTTGGATGAATCAGTTTATTAAAATGCAACAGACAGTGAAGGCTCGTACACTCTTACATCAAAGCTTATTTCTACTCATACTTATTTGTCACTTTGTTTCCTTTCAAGGTATGAGTCGGCTTCGTCAGCTGTCACTATAATTTTCCTATTGATAGTTTTCTACCACATAACGCTGATGACAACTCAGAGGTCTTCCATTTGCTGTCTGATGTTTTGAGGTGTTCAGAGATTGTGAAAGATACTATATAAATGCAAGACTTTTTTATTCCTTGTTTAAACTAGTAGCTTTGTTCTGCTTGTAGCAGTGACATCAGTGTGAAATACGACTCTAATTTACTGGATCCTACATTAATCTGACATTGGTTGGTGGAGAACTTGCAAGGTTAATTTGAAGATAGATCATATCAGACCATATCAATGAATGGGATAACCTGAAAGGAGTAGTTTCACTGTACAGTTTTCGTTTGTAATTCAGAGCTAGTTATACATCAGAAACACTTCTCTCAGTTTATTTGATGATAGTTGAAGAGAAGAAAATATTTACAGAAGAAGGTTTTCCGATCTGTTTTGACACTGCTAAAACGTGTTGTGATAATAACAGTATTCTAAGTAATCAAAGATACAACTTCCCGTGGATAATCCAGGGACAGATTTATAATGGAAACATCAATTTGTATTTGCAGTTATTATTACCACCGCCAGTTTTAATCAGTTTAAAGTAAAAGAAGACTGACATGAAGACCTCAGCGAAATCAGCTGTGCTTTATCAGATGGGTTAGCAGTGTTTTACTAGATGCTGGGAAAATTAGGTTCTGCGAAACTGTGTCTTCATTTTGCAAAGCAAGTAAGTAAATTAATTCTGAAGTATTTCAGTGACCAAGGAACACTTTATTCCCCTTCATTTGCAAATCTGCCCTTTTCCACCAGGACGCTACTTCATCCATTTATACCACATGGTAGAACAGCATGAGCTATTGAATCGGTAATGGGTCTCATTTTCAGCCACCTCTTGGATTTTGGCAATACCACAAATCAGGTGCTGTAATAAACACGGTCTGTTGCTCAAAACTGTCAGCAAAGTCCAAGTGTGAACAACAACTGCATACATTACTTCATTTTGCAGGATGGGAGACTTACTGACTCAGGTTTCCAACCACACTGTGGAGAAATTAGATATTATAGCATTTGATTTATTAACATCCAGGTAGTCAAGAAGTGTGCAATTTTTTTTGTAACCATAGTTCTTCAGCTATAATTGATTCAAAACCAGTTCAGCCTTGAATTTGAACTGCCAATGAAAAATTTCAGTAGGGTATTTTGGGTTTGCTGTTTATTTGACAAATTTGATGAGATTTTCTAAAAATCAAATAAATCTCATCACAATTATGGAAACATGCAAAACAGTCTCTTGAAAAGGGGTGAGGTGATCTAGGAGAAGAACAAGTCAAATTATCTCTCTAATCAGTGGCACAGAAAATTAATTATCGATCCCAGCTGTTGGGCCCGGTGTTCAAAAACAACTTTTACTTTTGCTTTAATGCAGAGAATTAATTTGAATTTTACAGGACGGTAACAGGCTATTTGGCCCAAATGGTTAATGGTTTTTATACATTACACCAGCTTTCTGTCATCCCTCTTCAGCTCACTATCAACCTTTCCTTCTATCTTTCTCTCTGTTGCATTTATTTATGTTCTTTTAATTGGGTCTGTATTAATTACCTCAGCCATTCCATGTGGTAACTAGTTCCACAGTCTAACCGTGCACTGAAAAAAGAACTTTCTCCTGAATTCCTTCAAGAATAATTAATGAGTCTATGATGACCATAGTTTTAGAATCTCTAACAACTGGATATATCTGTCCTACATCTATCCCAGTAAACTCTCCATTAGATCACCCCTTTTCTTGAGATTGTTTGAAGCAAAGCCTCACATGCAAAATGATATGATAAGATATATTTGATTTTTTTTTAAAAAAGGACACATGGAATCTGAATAATGAGAAATAATCACAAAATAGCCCACAGAAGATTCACATTTTCAAGGCTCCAGCATTGAAAGAGATAACATACATCAGAGATAACAAGGTGTAGAGCTGGATGAACACAGCAGGCCAAGCAGCATCAGAGGAGCAGGAAAGCTGACGTTTTGGGTCCTGCCACAGAATATCCTGTCTATGCCCCTGAGAGGAGAGTCCCCATACTCACTGCAACTGTATTATCTTCTTTATTTGAAAAAAAACAAATAAAGTGCTGGTATTTTGAATACGCGAC
>NC_063337.1:87748318-87803440 GCF_021869965.1 Rhincodon typus | reverse complement strand
CTGACGTTTTGGGTCCTGCTCCTCTGATGCTGCTTGGCCTGCTGTGTTCATCCAGCTCTACACCTTGTTACCACAGATTCTCCAGCATCGGCAGTTCCTACTATATCTAAAAACATCAGTCCATTCTTGCACCTGATCTGTTTTTCCTCATTTAACCTTATGAGTGACATTCTCTCTTCCCATTTCCCTTATAAGTTTATATACATCTGTACTATTTATTTCAACCATTCCATCTGATAGTGAATTCCATTCCCAGCACTGTCTTGCTACAGAATTTTCTTCCACATTTTCTGGTGGATTTCTTGGTGACTATTTTATGTTGGTGGCTCCATTGTTGTGCTCATCCCAACAAATGAAACAATCACTTTCCATCTTCCATGAATAAAATTAGTTGAAATGCCATTGGTAGCAGTAATTGGGGGGAATCACACAGAAGTGATTAGAGTACACGAAGTGGATGCATGTAAGAGATGCAGAAAGGACACAAGATAATCCTGGAGATAATTGCAACCCATTACCACAGTCTGCACATATAATAACTTCTTTAATGTATAAAATTTCATCTCAAATCCAAAGCAAGCTGGATTCTAAAGGTAGACAGTGAGTACTGCCAAGATGTGACTATGCAGAAATTACCAGATTCCACCTCATACATGCATCTGGTGAGACTGCTTTACTTCAGATTCCGGTCTATTCTTGCATGTTTAAGTGTATCAGGAGAGTCTAACTTTAACGGGAAAAACAATTGACATGTTGACTTTCCAAATGATTATATGCAATGTTAACAAAGTAACATTGAGACCACCAGCATCAAAGAGACAGAACTATAATTCCTCAGAGGCAAAGATTTCCAAGCATATTACAGTCTGCATTTCCTGTGGTTCAATATTTGAAACTCAAGAATATCTAACCATCCAATTTGCCAGATGGTAATGTGTTATGCTTCATGAACACTTGCAGATTGGACTGCTACACTCCACACTTCACAGAGCAGAGCATACTATCTCAGAGATGACAGCATATTGGCATGTCAAGTCGTTCAGTTAACAATATGCTCTCTCAAAAACAAACAAGAGGTCTCAAAATATGTCAGTACTACAAATAGGCAAGTCATCCCCTCAATATCCTGTGGACAAGAAAGGAAGAGGGAAGGCGAGATGGAATGTGGCAATCTTAAAACTCAAAAGCAATAAGTTAGCTGCAGTGAGCAACAGAAACAAATAGGAAGCAAAAGGTTGTTGAGTGCACAGTCGATTCTCCTGCTAAAATGATCTAGCCACTGATAGTCATTGATGTGTTCTCGCCCCTCTCTCACAGGTAAAGGCACTGCTGAAGTATCTCAGTAGTGAACAAAGACCATAATCATTCTGAAACATTCCAACCAAAAAAGTTTTCACACTGAGAATCATTTAGGAATTTACCATTGTCACCATCAGTTGAGCAGAGGTACCTTGTTGATGTCAGTGTAGAGACCATTTATCTTCTTCCCTGAAATACCTTTTGGGAATGACAACAACTTTGACTGACTGTCTTTGCAATTTAGCTGGATTACCTGGGTACCAGTCGTGGAAGTTTTTAAACTATGTTCCCCTCACCCAAAAGCAGTTTGACATTAGAAGCTGCTATCGAGTTATTTCCCATTCTCTACGCCAATAGAGAGGTGGAGAAAACAATTATGAACTAAGGTTCTTAATATTGGTCAGTCAACACTGGCACTTAAATAGGTAAAGTTACCATACTAGACCATTTGGCTGCTCCCTCATTTCATAAAGTGTACTGGTGGTGGCTTAACCTGAGGCAAGGAGTGGAATTGAGAAAGAAAATCCTCCTCAGTAAACTCAGCCCATACTGGAATTGAACCAATGCTGTTGGCCCACTCTGCATTGCAAACCAACCATCCAGCCAACTGAGCTAACTGATAAACCCCAGCCTAACCCAGACATTTAAGTAAGAGCTCAGTTGTAACTATTTTCTGATGGTGGCTTCATGTCTCATTTCCTTACTCAAAACGTCAATTTTTCTTTCTGCCTGGTAGTTAAATGTTCACTTCACTGGCATCTTAGGGGCATAAGAAAGGACATAGCAAAATTTGGAGGCTATTCAGCCCCAAGATACAGTTGCACCATACTTTAAGGTCCTGGTTAATAGTTGTCACTCTCAGTTTTGAATTTCTCAGTTGAACCCCAGACTTAATAATATTTTTTGAAGAGAGATTTCCAGATTCCCTGTACTGTTAACATGAAGAGCTACTCGCTGGCACCATCCCTAAAGGGCTGACTCTAATTTTAATATTGTTTTGCTTTATTCTTGATAAATGACTGCTAAGCTAATGAAAAAATGTTACAGGAAAATCATTTTCCCTAAGCTAGAAAAATTCTGAATTTGGTAAAATATTGTGCAGTAACAAACCATTTCTACAATGAAACAAACTCAAAACAATACCTAAGGTGATTGAAATATAAATTCTGTTTACTTCCTTTTTTTTCTGGAGAACACATTTTTTCACAGGCTCCACTATTTTCATTCCTCCCACTCTATGACAATACCAATTGAATACAGCACACTGAATTGCATTTTAAACTGATATAATTACTGTCTTTGTAAGATAAGCTTGCTTTCAAAATAGTGAAGCTATTCCCACTTACAACTTTCAGTTTTACTTTCAAATCTTCCCTTTTAATTGGTTTCACAATTACTCATCAGCTAACCAGAAGCCCCATATTATTTCTGATATTGTGCTCATTGAGTTACCTGAATTTTTTAATACATTGAACAGAATTTTCTTCTGAGTTCAGACATGTATGTCAGCGTGTGAATGGCCAAACTAATTATTTTTGGAGATAATCTGATTTTACTATGCATTCTGAACTTCACAACATTTTCCTCTGGCCTTTTTGTGGACTTTTTTTATTGATTCACAGGATGAGGGTGTCACGGTCTAGGCCAGCATTTATTGCCCATCCCTAATTGTCCAGAAGGAAGTTATGAGTCAACCACATTTCTGTGGGTCTGGAGTCACATGTAGGCCAGACCAACTAAGGATGGCAGTTTCCTTCCCTGAAGGTCATGAGTGAACCAGATGGGTTTTTCCAACAACCAGCAATGGATTCATGGCCATCATTAGACTCTTAATTCCAGATATTTATTGAATTCAAATTCCACCATCTGCCGTGGCGGGATTCGAACCCAGGTCCCCGGAACATTATCTGGGTCTCTGGGTTAAGGAATCAGGAATGAAAAAGGCAAACTGACTTCATTGAGGTCAGGTTCTAAAAGGGAGATGAAAATGAGATTTTGTCCTGCATTTCTTTTTCATTTGATGGTGCTGGATTTTGGAAGCCCATTAAAAGCATTTAAGATTGCACGGTTTGTGAAGGACATAGAAAGACTGCTGAGTAGACAGGAACTGAAAGTGAAGTGTAAAATGTTTTGAGTCCTTCAAATATCACTATTAGATGCTATTTTGTAATATATATATGTTTATAATACATCGATTCATTAGAGTAACCTGCTCTGCAAAGATAAATTGACCCTGACGTGCATTAGTGTACTTTTCAATGGAGAAAGTACCATATTGCATCAAAATATGTAAAAACAATGAGTTCTGCTGTCGTATTTTTGTGTCCACATTCCTGTTGTATTTTAAATCTCGGTAAATGGTCTGTACCTGCCCCACCCAAACGATTGACATGCACTCAATGGATATCTGTTCTAGTCAGTCTAGACTGAAGCTTTTGTTATGACAGCTGTTCAATTGTGAATGCATGGCTGTGCTTCAGTAGTTTCAACAGGACACTCTTCTTGATACAATAACAATTGAAATTTTCATGAGCTGATATTAAGTCGGTGTATGAGATGCCACTTCTTGTACACTTACTTATTTTAACAGGCACACAGAGGATTACAGATTTTTTTTCCACCTTTGGGTTTTTTCTTGGTTCTGACTCAATGATTGTAGATTTTAGTTCGGAGTTTTCTGAGATTTTTAGAGTTTTAATAGTTTTCCAATTATTTTAAAACTATTCTCATTGCTATTGTTCCTGAGAACTGTACATAATCCGTTCCAGGGTATTTTTGCAAGGACTATAGTAGATAAATGGCATAGATGAAGCATGGAATGGCACAGGAAATGTAAGAAGGTATGGGATAACATGGATAAATGTGAAGAGCATGTGACAGAAATATTCACATGGAAATGGTAGAAGTGAAATGACATGGGGTGACAGGGGGTGCAGAGAGTGATATGGGGGAATGTTGTGTGGCACAGGGAATGAGGGGACATGGAGTGCCATCAGGGAATGTAAGGTGGCACAGGGTGACATTTGGAAGGTGTTTCTTTAAGCACTGTTAAGACCTGTGACAGCCAACTTTCTATCCAAACTGCCCATGCACCTACACTTCTCTTACACTCCATCAAGATTTGCAAAACTAATTGTGGGAAAATACAAAGATCTCTTGTGAAGTCACACATAGGTTATATGTGCATTTTACAATTGATTAAAGTGTACAAAGTTTTCTAGAGCACAGACAAACAAAATATCAGGCCATTATTTTAGAAGTCTCTGGTATGCACTTTGAAAAGAGGCTGATAGAGTAAGAATACAATTCAGTTTTGGCTATTTGAAGTAGAGGAAGGGGAAAATGGCTTATGGGTGGTAGCAGAAGAGATGGGGAGATAATAGGGAGCAAGGACAGAGAGAGGAATAGGTCATAAGAGAGAATGGGAAGTGGGTAAGTGAAAGGGCAATGCAGAGAGAAGTGGCATGAAAGGATAAGCTGAAATAAAAACCGAAAGTGCTGGAGAAACTCAGCATGCCTGTCAGCAAATGTGGAGAGAAAAACAGAGTTAGTACTGGATGGAGTACCAGTAGGCAGTCAGTAGCCATGGAACATGTCCCAGCATTAATCAGCGCTTCCAAGAACGAAAGATTGGAGAACGCATTTGTCAAATGTCACAGGTCACAACAGGTGAACTGTCATAAATTTTAAAAAAATCTAGGAGCCATTTGCACAGCTATGACCTGAGAAACAAACAAAGGCCAATAGGAAAATGTTAATGTCTTTTTCCAATCAATGTGGCTCCAACATGTCAGCAATGCATCTCCTTCAGATAGAAAAGTATTTGCATAGACCAACAGTTCTGAAGTGGCATTTGTTTTCAACTGCTTATGGTCTCTGTGCATTTAACAACTCACTCACTGCGTGGGTAGAAAAGCTGTTTATTGATGCTATTCTACATTTAACAAATGTACGTGAGTGTACTTTGAGATGTCTGTAACGGCCTTGAACTTGCTCATTACCATAAAAACAATGCAGCTCAGAAGTATTTAACATCAGCAAATGTAAGTTATCAATCACTTAGCTGCTAGGAAAGTAACAAAGGATTTCTTTGCTGCGGATCATTTCCAAGGTTAAACTGTCTTTCCTGATACGTGATGCATATATTCCTCTATAATAGATAGACAAATAAACAGTTATAAATAAAATTTGGCCATTTTTATTTCAGATTTTCTCGTATTGAGATGGGTGCATCTGGTGACATTTGAAGATCTCTTGATCATTCTTTTTTCAGTGAGAAAATCAGCCAATTGCCTGCATTGCACTGAAATGAACACAAATGGGATGATGGGGAGCGTTGTTAGCTCAGTTGGCTGGATAGCCAGTCTGTGGATCAGGTTAAAGCCAATAGCACAAGGTTTTATCCATGAGCCACAAGATTCCTTCTCTCTCCCTACCCAGAGCAAAAATTCATGACACTGTACCATGGCTCAGTGAACAATTGTCAAGGACCTGCTTTCTCAAGAAGACTTAACATATGCTCAGCTGCAAGCAGCCATTATTAAACTAACTTTCTTCAAACCTTCCCATGGAAGCAAAATATTCAGATCTTGCAACACGCTATACTGCAAAACTTGTATATTAATATGTAAAATGGTACACACAACTACATAATTTCCTAGAATACAAGATGACTAAACTAATATTAAAAATATTGGCAATTTAACAGACTGGGTTGCATACTTGTTTTACAGAAATCAACAAAAATATGTCACCAATATCAGCAGTGTATCATATTTAAAAATGTTTTAGCTTACACCAAAAGGTGTTTAACAAGGTATGAACACTAGATCAAGAAAAATTGAATTTTGTTTTCCATTTTATTCTTTCCTACATAACAAATCTGGTTTATTTCTCTGTCTGCATATCTTTTTCCAATTCCATTTCCATTACCTTGACTCTGTTCTGTCAACATCCCTGACTGTGTCAAACCTAAACTTTGACTTTGATTGGCAACTCCACTAAATATTTGGGACTGTAACCTTGATTGATGTGTCTTTATCTAAATCCCAGACCCACATTGCTCTCCCAGCAGATTCTCCGATACTTGCAAACTTTCAGTTTCTTTGCGCTTTCACTTTACTTCAGTATTTTACTTCGGATTGTAGGAAGGATTTGGTCTGGAGGTGGTTTATTGTGCTTCTCTGCCAGATTTTCTCTTTCACAAATAATGTACATGATACTGATGTAGTCTCTCTTCAATCTTCACTAAATGTGTGAACACACCTAGTCTTCTTAAACAACTCCAATCACATACTGCTGACTCGGGGGGGAAAAAAAAACTCCCTTGTAAATTGACACCATTTCTTTTTGCTGTTTCCATGGCTGCAGCCTCATCAAAGACCTTCCATGTCAATTTGTTGCCTTTGCTCAAAAGCTTGGCCTGAATTTTATTGTATTTGGGCCTCTGAGCAATGTGTCCCAAACACGATTTCGAACTACTTGACATACCCATAGTGCCAGGACAGTTTTTTAATGCTTTAATGGTAGAATGTAAACTGTAACAGTTTCACTTGGCAGCTGCTTCCCATCAGAAAATGCAACTCTCATTGCAATCTCATTCTTGTCATATGAAACCTAAATGTCATTAATTTCAGCATATTCCTGGGATGTGGTGGATAACCTTTGTTAGGCACGATATCAAAACTGTCTGTGACGTGGAAAACAGTTACTTTATACTATCACTCACTTTATTTGCTTTTAGCCAAGTGTCTAATGTTCTTTTATAATTATATCAGTCCTCTGTGAATTCCGCCATTTGCCCTGACTGGAGAAATTGTCTATAGTGCTGACTCACCATGACCTGAAAATTATTGCACATACAGAGTAATCTTTCAAATCACTCAAACTTCCTGAAATTAAACTTCTGAAGTTGCAAAAAAGCATTTCAAAATCTTCTTTGTTCCTTAACCTCTGTAACAGAGAGGGCAGTATAAAAAATGTTCAGATCTTCAAATATACTGTGCTGTGCTTAGCAGGTGTGAGATTAACATTAGTGGTACAGCAGGCAATATCTGCTGACACTTACAGTTTGTGTTTTGCCTTTCATGGAAAGGTTATTGAAACAGGTGAATTAATTCCAAATGATAAGTCTATTATGATTTGTCTTTCTGTCTTTTATACCAGGTTCCACCAGCAATTGCTATTGTACCACATGGTTAGGATTCCTTGTTTATATCTCATTGCCAATCCTTTTATATTAAATGTCACACAGAGGTTGGCTGAATCAAACAGGCAGAAAGCAGAAAATGCATGTGTTTTAGGGAAGTAAGGGCTTCTAATGGAATTTTATCTGAACAACTCAACCTGAAACCTTGGTGGAAGGAGATAAATGTTTGCAAAAGAAAATATCAAAGAGCTGTGTGGAAAGTTAGTAGAAATAATTGGGTAGTTCTTAAAAAAACAGTGGTAGAGCACAATGGATTGAATGCCATTCACCTGATCTGTATGAATCTAATTCCATTTGCAAAGGAAAGGTTGGTGGATTGTAAATTGTATTGCTGACCACTTCAGTTTAATGAAGCATATGAGAAAATAAGAAATTTGAGAGAAACTTTTTGTTCAAATTATTAACACTCTGGTGAAAGATCACTTTACTCTTCCAGGCAGATTTAGTGCATGTTAAACAATTTAAACCACATTTTCAAAGCTAGTAATTGCAGCATAGAAGATGATGAGAGGGTCATAGAATCCCTGCAGTGTGGAAGCAGGCCATTCAACCCATCGTGTCCACACTGTCCCATCCCCTACTCTATCCCTTTATTTCCCACGGATAATCCACCTAGACCCATTATGGGCAACTGTGAGGCAGCACTGAGCCACATGCCGCCCTGTCAAGGTAGAAAGCAGAGAAGTGATTTCCTCTGTAAGGCAGCTCCAAATACAAGACAGCACGACCAATAATATCAGCCATTCAGGTGAGACACCAGCAAGCAGATCTTCACACAACAGGAGTGGAAACCTGGAACTCACCACAAGACTGGAGCTTACAATTACAATCTGAGGTTGACAAATTCTTGTTACATGAGAAGGCTAGGAACTCACGGGCTGCAATTTCATCTTGGCAATGACCTTAACACTTGTTGACTGCAGACTGGAAGGGTGAATAATGTTACGTCTCTTGGAGAAGGCCCAATGGAATTAAGTGTCTGTCAAGCACCTAACTGACCAGCACTTAGCTGTCCCCGGGATTTACGACTCTGGTCACAGAAATCTGCTGCCACTTAATCAGAGGCCTGGAGCTTTCCAGCGTGAACAGCATCACCCAGGAGTGGTGCAGCAGCCAGTAGAGTAAATTGGAGGAGGCTGAGGATTGCCAAGTGGCTCAGGGCCCATGTAAGTGAAGTGAGTGGGAGTCCACGGAGGGCTTCATTGGCTGTAGGAGGAAGGGGTCAGAAGAAAGGCTGGGGGTTGGCTCTGAACAACTTTAACTCCCCCTTCCTGATACCTGGTCCCCGGTCAGGCACTGAGTACATTTGTACAATGGACTACGCCCCAGCCCTTTCAAATCTGGGGTCTCCAAGCAAACCCAACAAGATTAGCTTATTGATCCCCCCCCACATGGTGAGTCCCCCACACACTGATGTTTCAGTGCTATGGGATGAGGCCCTAAAGTGGACACTAATTGTCCACGTAAGGACCCCAGTTAGCTTCAGGAGAGGGAAGTAGTCCTCAGCCTGCATTTAATTGGTTGAAGGTGACGGGTCATCCTGCAATCAAATGCCTTCTCCACCTCTGACACCTCTGTGAGGCATTAAATTCTTTCCATGGAAGCTGAATGTGGTTAAGATGCAGAACAACCACAATCTAATTGTATAGAGCAGCACGTTTAAGGAGCCAAATAGCTTCTCATTGTACATGTCTTAGAATCAAGTGAAGAACACTGTGCGAATGGATACCAAGGGTGATCATTTTAGATTGCAATATATTACAAGAAGGCAGGTTAATGCTTCAGATGTGCACTGTGTAGATGAGGAACTTTTGTCTTTGATGGCATCATCACCCTCCTTTTCACAACCTAGATGAGGACTCAGGTACTGACACATCAAGCTCTTCCACAAAGTAGATCAGAAGAAGATATATCTTCTGTTTTAAAAATGTCAAAAATCTGTGGGGCTGGATGGAGAGGTTTGGAGTTGTGCTCAAAATTGCCCGAGATATTTTTCCAAGATTTTTTTTTCGACCACAAGTTATTTGCATTTCAGCAAATGTAAAATCTTCCACGAATCAGCATAGCTGAGCAGCGTTTTAGATCATAGTTTTATCCTGCCCCCTCCCTGATCCTTAAGCAAAAGTAGTCTGTTATTTATTCTTATTTTGCCTATTAACAAGAATGCCACTCCAAAATAATCTGGCCCATTCTAATGATTGTCCCACTCTTCTATTATAGAAAATTGAGACAATTCTGCTATTTAATGAGCTTCTGATTCTTTTCTGTTTGCTCAGGTTTAAACTAGATATCATTTTCTGTTCAGTCAGTTTTCAGTTTATAAATCTCCCCACACAGTAGCTGCTACCTGTCTTTTTGTAACAGCACTGCAAGCTTCTGTAATTAAATAATAATCCTGGAATGTTAGATACTGTATTGCACTGATTATACAAAATAACAACTCAACCATTAAAATGAGTGATTTGTTACAGTGAGTGAAAAATAATATAAATGATATTTTCCAGCTTCATTTACTTCTGCATCCAAATTTAAACAGTTAGTTTACCTCATTAGACACTGCATTTTAAAAAAAAACTTTCTATATTTGTGCCAATGCTGCCAGATTCTTTGGTTAACAAATATATTTTTAAAATGTTTTGTACATCTGAAACAAATTTAATACAAGAAACAAATTCTTCAAACATTTCTGAAAAATGTTTCTAAACTGATTTGCAACAATTTTCAGAAACTTTGTTGGGCTCGTAGATGGAAGAGTACAATATTACCAGCAAAAAAAAACAGCTTGTATTTATATACTGCCTTGCAGCTCCTTAGAATGTCTCAAAGCACTTTATAGAAAAACTTCTTTCCTTGGAGTTCAATCTTTATTCTAATGTAGGAAAGAGCAGTTTTAATACTAGTGCCGGTTTACTTCAGTGTCTTGGACCCTAAGATCCCTGTGGTAGCTGCTTTGATCTGTTTGCTATGATTCGTGGAGGATTTTACATTTCTGACTTTCTCATTCATGGGAATGTGGGCACAGATAGCTAAGCCAGCATTTATTAGTGTCATATCGATGTCCAGCATGAAAACAAAAAAAAGCACAGAATTTTATACATAAGTGTGCTCTACCCAAAACCATCTGCATTCATGTTTTCAACTGAAGATGTGATTCACTCTCAGGGAATTGCGAGATACTACCAACTGTGTGGGAGCTCCCTTCAATTTGTGAATACTATCTTAGGCACACAAACACATACATGTATATTTCAAAAGTGTTTTCACATCAAGCAGCTTGCTCAGGATACCACGATTTTGCGACTGGAAGAGACATGGATTCAGCATTTTAAAGGCTGATTCCCCCAGATCCATCTATCTCTGTCAAATACTTAATACAATGTAAAAACAGCTCTACAGTCATTGGTACTAAACATCAAGGAGCAGGAGTACCAGCACATTAAAAAAAAAATTTGACTGCAATTCCAAATGGGCTTTAAAAATCATTGGGTTGAGCTTCTGTTTATTTAATATCAGCATATTCCAACAAAAAAAAACAGAATTTTGTACTTAAGTGTGCTCTACCCAAAACCATCCACGTTCATGTTTTCAACTGAAGATGTGATTCACTCTCAGGGAATTGCGAGATACTACCAACTGTGTGGGAGTTCCCTTCAATTTGTGAATGCTGTCTTAGGCACACAGACACATACATGTGTATTTCAAAAGCATTTTCACGTCAAAAAGATTTAATTTGCTAAGAAACAGCCTAATGCACATCAATCAAATTGTTCAACAGTACAGTACAGTCTTACAAGTCATTTTCAGTAATTTCAGATTAGGTTGCTCACTGATTGAGGATTGAGCACTCTTATTTGATATTCTCATTTTTGGTGATAAACCCATTTTAAACAGCATTAATAAAACACAACTCCTCATACCTTTTAAGTACATCAAGGAATACTTTTGTACTGAAAGAAAAATAAACAAAGCAGTTATTTTCCTTATGTTGCCTTATTGTGATGATTCATGGAGGATTTTACATTTCTGATTTTCTCATTCATGGGATGTGGGCACTGATGACCAAGCCAGCATTTATTAGTGCCATATCGATGTCCAGCATGGAAACAGACTCTTCGGTCCAAGTCGTCCTTGCCGACCAGATATCCTAAATAAATCTAGTCCCATTTGCCAGCATTTCTCTAAACCTTTCTTATTCATATACCCATCCTGATGCCTTTTAAATGTTGTATTTGTACCAGTCTCCACCACTTCCTCTGGCAGCTCATTCCATACAAGCACTACCCACCTCGTGAAAAAGTTGCTGCTTACGTCCCTTTTAAATCTTTCCCCTCTCACCTCACACCTATGCCCTAGTTTTGGACTCCCCTACCCTGGGGAAAAGACCTTGACTATTTACCCTATCCATGCCCCTAATGATGTTATAAACCTGTATAAGATCACTCCTGAGCCTCCGATGCTCCAGGGAAAATAGCTTCAGATTAATCAGCCTTTCCCTATTGCTCAAACCCTCCAACCCTGGCAACATCCGTGTAAATCTTTTGTGAACCATTTCAAGTTTCACAACAACTTTCCTACAGCAAGGAGACCAGAATTGAATGCAGTATTCCAAAAGTGGCCTAACCAACATGACCTCCCAACTCCAATACACAATGACCTTTGTCTATCCCTGATGGTCCTTGAGAAGGTGATGGTGAGCTGCCTTCTTGAACCAATGCAGTCCAGGGATTGTGCTAAAAGGGGTTGGTGCTGGGGTAATCAGTTTTGAGGGTGCAATCAGTTCCATGTGTTACACCAGATTCATGTGCATCAAATCTTGAACCAGTGCAAAAGATCACAGAACATATGAATGCACAGGGTTTTGAGCATAGCTCAGTTAAATATAAAATTCATAATACTTTTTGTTTCTTTTTAGAAGTCATGAAGACGATTTAAAAGGGGTGTGACCTATTGACACAAATGTGTTTTTTAGGCCATTACTATTAGCAGTGGGAGATTTTGTTTCTGTTTCTTTATTTCATATTGGATTTACATCCTGCTCCCAGAAGGATTGAAGTCATTTTTCTAACCTGCTGTGACATTCAGTATTCGACTGTTCTCCATTCCTTCTCTTTATGGGCCCTTGACTCCAGCATAGTACCGAGGGACTGCTGCACTGTTGGACGTGCCATCTTTCGATCGAGATCTTAAATCAAGGGCTCATCTGCTCTCTCAGGAACAGCATAAGAGATCCCATAAAACAAATTACAGAGGAGATCAGAGGGTCTCTCCTTGCTGTTCAGGCAAATATTCATTCCTCAAATTAACATCACAAAACAGACTAACTGTTCATTATCATATTGGAGGTTGTGGGAGCTTACAGTTTGTAGATTCACGGCTAAATTTCCAACATTGCCATCGTGACTACATTTCAGAAATAGTTCAATGGTTGTAATGACAGGAAGGACATTACACAAATGCAAATCCTTCAAGAAATTTATATTAACTTTTGAAGTAGTCAGCACTCCATCTCATTCAACAATCTCCTCCTTTCATCTGGACTACTTCTCGCAATCTCTTCAGGTCTCAAAGTTCTGCTCTGCACAGCATTTAGCAACAACCAGATAATTATCCAGATTTTAACTTGTGCCAGATTGGAGCAATAAGGGCCAAGAGGGAGATGACGTGTGGCACTGTATGTCTGTTAGCGAAGTATCAGTAGACTAATATATTCTCAGTAATAATCATATCCAATTCAAGTGAGGCATATCTCGTAAATATTTAAGGTGCAAATTGCAGTTGCATAGTTCAAATTCTGAACAGACTAACAAGCAAAATACCATAATGTGGACCTTGTGGAGTCTTGATGTGTTCTAAGGGGCATCATTTAAATAATTCTACTGAATTTTGCAGCACAGAAACAGACCATTCAGCCCAACTGATACATGCTAATGTATTTTGCCCAACACAAGCCTCCTTCCATCCTTTATACTCAATCCCTCAAATTTACCTAGATTCCCCTTAATATTTTTATTCCTAATAAGGCTCAACCATTGGCAATTTAGTGTTTCCCAAAATAATGCCAATTTGCAGTTGCATTTGAAGTAAGACTCAACAGCTACGGCTTTGCAATTCCTTGCAAATCTGATTCATCCAGACATTTCTTCTTGAACTCCATCAAGAAGTTTGAAAAAGCGCTGTTTACAAAGCACAAACATGTTCATTTTATTTGTAATAAAAACATAAATGGATCGATATATTGAACGCTGCCTCCTGTAGTGTTAACCTGATTGGTATTGCATTGAAAAGTTCATTGAAATTCTGTCTGAGATTGAGTAATCTGGGCTTGCATTTACAAGGCATGTCAGCATGATTAAGGAGCTGCACAGACTCAATGGTCAAAGAGTCATTTTGTGGAAAACTGCAGTTAAAGCAATGATGTGTCAAATATAACATGCCAGAATTACTGTACAGACCTCTTCTGGGGCATATTGTACCCAGTAGAGTTTGATAAACAACAGAAAGCATTTACTAAAGGTCCATTAAGTTACTGAACTTGGTGATGCATGTGGCGTACTGCAGCATTTGTGTATGGTTGGGGAAGCAAGGGTCAAAATGTGTCTACTTAGACTCTATTGCTGATCCCCAAGCAGTCATCCAACTTCAATCAGTTTTGCCATTCAAAGCACAATTACGTCTGATAAAGGATTGCATGCGATCAGGTCAGAGAACAATGACATTTAGAATTAGTCCATTTGTAATACAAGACACTTGGATACTCCCTGATTAATTTACAGTTAGTGAACGGGTAGCAGGAAGTATTACAAAGTGTTTAAAACACTATAATCTTCTTTGCTGCACATGAGGAGATATACAAAGAAGTCAACAGTTCGGATGGTGGCATATTGACTTTCAAGTGCTGGAATCACCAGGAATTAAAGGTTAATCTCTATGCTGCTGAAATGTACAAGAAGATAAATCATAAGGGACCTCAAAAAAATTAATATTTTGTTTGAAAGCTTGCAGCCATAATTTAATAGCTATGAATATATTGGTGTTGAGGAGAGCTGGGTTGTTTAGCTGACAAAGGAGAATCATCCAATGGGACAATCCAGAGAGTCCTGGAAGCATGGTCTCATTCAAAACAAAGCTTAAGTAAAAGCATATGCAATAGGAGCCCCCTCATTCATTAAGATTGTGGTTGATTTTAACTCCATTTCTCTGCCTGTTCTCCATAACCCTTCCTTCCCGAAATATTCAAGAACCTGTCAGTCTCATCCATGAATATCTTCAACGACTTCACAGTTTTCACAGAATTCCAAAGATTTGCCACCCTCTTGAGAGAAGAAATTTATTCTTATTTCTGGCTTAAAGGGGCGATCCTGTATTTTGAAAATGTGCTCCCTAGTTCTAGGTTCCTTTGAACATCATCTCGGGGTTTACTATTCAGAGAACTAAAGAAGAGAAATTCTGGAAATACTTAGCAAGTAGCCTAGCCAGGAGTACAGTTAATGCCTCGACTGATACCTTCGTCTCCGTCTCTCTCCCTCCATAGATGCTACCTGCCTGTTAAGTGTTAGCCAGCTTTCTCTGCTTATATTTTGGATTTCAAAAATCAATAGAAAGTGTCCCGGAACTGTAACATCTTCTTCAACCATAGGCCACCCCAAATTACATGTAACCATAAAGCACTTTTCATGTAAAGCTGTACCATTGGAATCACAGCAGTCAATTTGCAGACAGCAAGGTCACACAAATAGCAACAACAGTTAGTCATTTCTGTGATATTGATTCAGGAATAATTATTGACCTTAGAGATAACTACCCTGTTCTTCTTCACAATAATGGTATGGGATCTTTTCCATGTGTTGAAGAGGGAACACAAAACTTTAACTTAATATTTCATCCATAAGACAGCATCTTTGATAGAGCAGTTGAAGTATCGATTTGATTTTTGCACTCAAGTCCCTTTGGAAAGTCCAAAACTCTGCAATTCAAGACGCAAGAGTGCTAACTATGAAATCACAGCTGAATGATTTTGATCCAATATTTGGGAATGCATTGGTCTTGAAAAGGTAAACAGGTAAACATTGAGATGACCTAACTTCAATGTTTTATTTGTGTGCCTCCCTATATATTTGCTGTTGAAGCTGTTAAGGTACTGATAATGAGTCCTCAGTTGAACCAAATACCAGCCGAAAGTCTCTAATGACAAGGTGCAGTCCAACTGGAGAAGTAGAGATCATTACAAAGCAGGATGATTGCTAATGAGGTGCAAAATCTCACCTCAGTTGTTGGAAAAAATAAACCACTGTAATGTCTCATAAACAAAGCACTTACAATATATTCCTAGTAGTGGCAGTGAAAAAAAACATGTTGCAGAAATTCACAGATTTTGCAAAGAGAAAGAGCAAAGAAATATGACAGGTGCTTTGTTGTGTCACACAGGGAAAATTGCTTTGTCTCAGCACAATGTTGCTATGCAGAGTGTCCAACACAATTAACAAGTCATTCTTTATATGCTTCACTTGATATAATTGGCTTGCAAAGGCATAGTTATACGCGTGTGTTTGCATGTGTGTGTGTGACATGCTCTGTGGAATTAAGGATAATTGGATTTCAATTAAGAAGAGTACATACAGTTACAGGCAATGCTCCCTCCCTGGAGTTTCCACTGCTTCATCCTTGGAGAAAACTCACATAACCTCTCAGTGAGAGAGATGTCTGGCACTGCACATCTAACCTCTTCAGAATAGGCAGACATAATGCATGTATAAGCAGAGAAAGTCAGAATCAAAACAATGTCTGAACCACAGAGTCACAAGACTGTAAACTGCAAATAGATGCGTGAAGATACTTGGCCTAAAAATATAACAGCAGATAAAATCAGGATTAAACAGCTATCAATTATGTAGAATTTAATAAGAAATACTTTTATATGTAAGAGCTGTGTAATGCATATAAGGATCAAATCATTCTGAACATGCTTCATTTTTCTGTGATGGAATGATACAAAGCCAAGCAAACAGAGAATAGGACATCTAAATAAGTTAAACACAGAAGTTACCTGAACATGAAAAATATAAATTACGCACATTATTATTTAGATTTTATATGCTTTCCCCTACATTTGCACGCACGGGCAACATAAATAGTCATAAACACAATATATGACTTAATGTTTCACAGATTTTTGGGTCAAGAGTTTAGTTCACTGATGAAAATTTGTCTGAATCATGCCTATCTAAGTTTTTTTTATGCCGGTCCATCAAATCCTCCTTCGAAATGAATCCCAGCCCACAGGCCCTCTTAACTTTTTCCCCATTTTCCATCTTTCCTCAAGCTTCTCTGAATAGACTCATTTTAACCGTGTGATTTGATTTTAAACTGCTGCTTGAATAATTTCACTGTTCTTTGATTGGGAACAAACATTTCCTGAGAACAGTACTCATTTCCTTGGTTTCTATGATGCTGATCCTTCATTTTCACCATTGTATTCTTAAAAGCAAAAATATGAAACAATGAAATTGGTTTGGATTCTAAGTTTTGTTATCACCTTTCATGGGATGGGCGTTGTTGGCTGGCCAGCATTTCTTGCCCATCCGTAGTTGCCCTTAAGAAGGTGGTGGTGAGCTGCTTTCTTGAACCACTGCAGCTCATGTGCTGTAGGTTGACCCACAATGCTATTAGGGAGGCATTTCCAAGATTTTGACACAGCAGAAAAGGATGGTGAGTTGCTTGCAGGACAACCTGCGAGTGGTGGTGTTCCCAGGTACCTACTGCCCTTGCCCTCCAAATGGAAGTGGTCTTGGGTTTGGAAAATGCTATCTCAGGATCTTTAGTGAATTTCTGCAATGGATCTTAAAGACAATACACAGCATTGCTACTGAGCACCAGTGGTGGAGGGACTGGATACTTCCAGATGTGGTGCCATTCAAATGGGCTGCTTTGTCCTGATGGTGCCAAGTTTCTCAAATGTTGTTGGAACTTCACCATCCAGGCAAGTGGTGAGTGTTCCATCATGCTCCTGACTTGTGCCTTGCAGATGATGACCTGTTATTGCAGACACTGCATTTATGTGGCGAGTCCAGTTGAGATTTTGGTCAATGGTAACCATCAGGATGTTGACAGTGTTGGATTCAGGGATGGTATCACTATTGAATGTCAAGGGATGGTGGTTAGATTGTCTATTATTGGGGATGGTCATGCCTGGCATTTTTGTGGACCGAAAGTTACTTGTCACTTGTCAGCCCAAGTCTGGTCCAGATTTCGTTGCATTTAAACATGGACTGCTTCAGTATCTGAGGAGCTGCGAATGGTGTTGACCCATTGTGCAATCAGCAGCAAACATTCCCAATTCTGACCTTATGATGGAAGGAAGGTAATGTATCAGAATATACCAAATTGAGTCTGATGTACCATTGATTATAACCAATGTTTGACAAACACATGTTGTAAAAAGAAAGTAAGTGCTTGATGTCCAATTAGATTCCCATTGAGGGTGTAGATATTGTTCCTCTGCACCACATGTAATCAGTTTTTAAGTCACTGAATCATTTTTAAGGGTTTCAATAAGACACTTGTCTCTTTCATTTCATTTCTAAAGTATGTTATAGAATGACAGAATCCCTACTGTGTAGAAATAAGCCATTCTGCCCATTGAGTTGTACTGACCATCTGAAGAGCATCAACCCAGATCCAGCTTGCCACCATTCTACAGTTACTATGATTAATCCAACTAGCTTACACATCCCTGGACACTGCAGGGCAATTTAGCATGGCAAATCCATCCAACGTGCACATCTTTGGACTGTGGAAGAAAACTAGAGCACTTGGAGGAAACCCACACAGACAGAAAGAGATCACAGAGGCAGTCACCCACATTTGGAAGCGAACCCAGGTACCTAGCTCTGTGATGCATCGGTGCTAACCACTGAGCCACCATGTCACCCTATTAGATGCCCTGCCTTAGATAGAAGGTGTAATGAAAAACAAAACAAAGATCATCTGGCATGGCTCAATTGGCAGCATATTTGTCTTTAGGTTCCATGCTTCTAGGTTCAAGTCCCATTACAGGACTAGCAAAAAAAAACTGTAAAGTGAGGGAGTTCCGCACTGTTGGAGGTGCCAATTTTCAAATGAGGCATTAAACCAAGGCCGTCTCTGTCAAGTGAATGTAAAAGAACATGAAACATCAGGGTTTACCCTTATATTCTGTCCAGTATTTAAACCTCAACCAATCCTACAAAACAGGACTATTAGGTCAATTTCACATTGTTGCATGTAGTGGTTTCCCTACTGAAAACTAGTTCTATGTTTTCTAACTTAAAATAGTGACACTTAAAAAGTATTTTATTGGTTGTAAAGCAATTAGTGGCATCCAGTTATTGTGAAAAATGCTATAAATGTGAGATTTTTTTTGGCCTGTACACATGTTTAAGTCTTGAGACATAAATGTGACATATGGTTATTTATCTGAAAAACATACTACCATTATTAAAAATTGTGATACTTGTCAACATTGAACCTCTACCATCATTTCTCAGCAAGATGGAGGAGTCCTGTTCAAAACAGTACAACTGCAACAGGGATAAATAACTTGCTAACAGGTTTAACAGGACCAATAACTTTATGGAATATTGAATTCATCAACAAATTATTTAAAATTCAGTCCATTGGAACAGGAATGAGAAGACCAAGATTCTGTATGTAGCTGTTTTCTGAACCGGCCCAGCCACTTTTAGTGACTTGTGCGGCCTCAGATTCTTCAGCACCTGTACACACGATGATGATGATGTCACCACGTACAGACAGCAGTGAGATAATCGGTATTTGTGCAGTCATTTCCTATGTCCTGTCTTGTCGTGGCCAGTTGTCATCACTGGTCATGCCTGTGCATTTGCAGTGGCCACACTGGATTACCTACAAACACTTCCTTACTAATGCAGTACAGTCACTGCTGTATTAGATTAAACAACAGAAAAATTGGGCACGTCAAGTTTCGAAAGAAGCTATAAGATGATGACCAGATAATTTTGACTGTTGTTTTGTGATGTTCATTGAGGAATAAATATTAACCAGGACATCAAGGAAAACTACCCTGCTCTTCTATGAAGTAGTATCATTTGATTTTCTCAGAGATAGTAAGAACTGCCGATGCTGGAGTCTGAGATAACACAGCGTGGAGTTGGAGGAACTCAGCAGGCCAAGCAACATCAGACGAGCAGGAAAGCTGACGTTTCGGGTCGGGATCCTTCTTCAGAAAGGGACCGTCTTCTGAAGAAGGGTCCCGACCCAAAACGTCAGCTTTCCTGATCCTCTGATGCTGCCTGGCCTGCTGTGTCCTCCAGCTCCACACTGTGTTATCATTGGATTTTCTTATAGTTTCCAGTGACAGCAAATGGGGCTTCACATTAATGGCTTGTCCCACCTCTGACTGTGGAGCACTCCTTCATACTGCACTGAATGTCAGTCTACGTTTCTGTGCTCCTTTTCTAGAGTGGGATGCCAACCCAGAATTGTCTGAGTCAGAAGGTGTTAGCTCTACCAACTGAGCCACAGCTGAAACCTTGGAATTCAGGATCCTGGGTTGTGAAATACCTGATCTCTCATCATTGCTTAACCGCGTAAGCAGAGCTTACATTTGCAGCAGTGTGAATCAAACATATATTTTACTGCTCCCCAACAACAAACAGTTGTGTTGAAAGCAGAAATAAATTTAGCTCTTGCAGGAAGGTTGGAATGACAGACAGTTCTGAGACTTGAGAGCTTGTTTCTAGCAGGTTTAGATGCAGGTGGAACACAGTCTGTGGTGCCGGGCTCCCTCTGTTTATTATGTCCAGCTTCCCCATATGCTTTCCTTTATTTTCCTGAAAAGGTCTCCACTTATTCTCTTGCAGTGAGAACGTCCACTGTCGACAATCTGTTTGGGCAGAAGCCTCACTGTGAGACAAGGCAAACTGTGTTAGATTTTCTGTACTTGAGAAGGCAAACTCCACTTGCGTGTGGTGTCCCATCTGGATATAGCTCAAAAGAAAATGGCACAAATGGATCTCAAGTTGCTCAGTGAACAGATTGGGGACATCAGGCAGATCAGAGACTCCATTCATTGGCCATAGGAATATATGTTTATTCTGTCTCTCTGCTGACTTACTTTTGAAAATGAGCAGAATGAGCTACCATTCAAATAAAGACATACAACAGAAGGAACATTGTAAATGATGCATTTTCTTGAATTTTGGATTTGACTCCAAAATACAGGGGGAAATGCATATTTTGTTTCTACAGCTACTGAGTGCCCTATGTACCAGCAACCATTATGTCATATGTGAGCAAGTATTGTGTGAATGTCATCAAGTTATTTAACAATGCAGTTTTTCATAGACAAGTCGCAGTCTTATTCACAGTATTTATACATTACAAACTCTGCTGAGAGAATGTTTTTAAGGTTTAACAATGGTTCTTTTTTAAAATGGCTACAATCTCCTTAGTCTGTGGGACGAGCAGATAAAAACTATATGACTGAATCTATTATTACACTGATATCCAGAATCTCAGCTGTCATTTGCTTCGCCTCAGTCACAAACTATGAATGGCACTGGAAAGGTTAGCAATTATTGCTCAACCCAATTTCCCCAGAAAGGGACTGGCGAGCTGTTCTCTTGATATCCGTGCGGTTTGCTAAACCATTTCAAATGATAGATAATGGTTAACAACATTGCTGTGGTCCAGAATCAGGTATAGGCCCAGATGAAATTAGGATGACAAAGTTCCACCCGCAAATGTGAGGAGTTTTGCAACAATTAAAACATTTTTTGGCTGTCCAATATTGATCCTAGATTTTTAATTGTGATGTATTTACTTCACTGAATTTCAGTTCCTCAGCCTCCATGATGGAAATTCAGCTCATGCGTCTAATGTTTCCAGTGTCATGGTAACTCAGAGTTCCCAACTTGTGCCTCAGATATGGAGGACCTTCCTGATTTCTGATAGACCCAATTCTGTCAATAGGAGAAAGGGGTGGAACGTGATTCACACAAAAGTGAAACCCAAAGTTTGCAAGACCACCTGAACTCGGTTCTGATTCTGACTCTGTTTTTGCAGTTGCAAGGGCCTTAAGCTGCAGTACAGGAGTAACAAGCTTATGGACTAGGTTCAAATGATCATGAAGAGTGGGTAAAGCCTGTTTGCTTTTTCAAAATATAGTGAAGATTGTATTATAATTCAGAAAATAATTTTTATCTTATCTCAACATGACTCCTGAGTTATTCTCGTGATAGACTTTGGTGAATTGGCATTAAGGCTACAAGGGCAAGGGGTTGGGGGGTGGTTGGATCTACCCACTTTGCAAGCAAAACTCTGCCCCTTTATATCTCTGGATCATTAGGCAGGCCTCTCGATTACTTAGCCAGTAACGTAACTACAATACTACATCTCTAGGTATTTGGGATTTGATCTTGGTGCAGTTTTAGATAGTGATCAGCAACAGGAACGATGGCCAATTTTCCTTTCAGAACTTTAAAGTCATTCCCATGTCCATCACTGTTGCTCTCTCAACACAGATGAGGAACCAAGCATAATATTTTCTTGGCCCATCATGTAGCTCAGCTACTGGGCAAGACATGGATTTACTAGGGACAGTGGCCATTGACCAGAATAGCAATTTAATGTAGGGTAAGTCTCAGGTTCTTGCTTTATAATGAAACCTTTTCCACAGCTGATGAAAAACATGACTTTCACATTATCAACTGAGATTGAAAACTGACAATATGCATTAGGATTAACCCAGCAGTCCAATGCTGTCAGGTAGAAACAGAACGTGATTAAATAAATCTAATTTGTGTGGAAATGTGGCAGTGTATTTATAAGTATTTCCCAAGAAAACAATGTTTCCTATTAGTTTACAATTGCACTACATACTGAGTACATTGCTCAAATAACACCAAAAGAGACTTATCTTAGATAACTGTGGGTTAATTGCTTTGGTCTGTTAAACATATTGCAAATGAAAATGGATCAATTGTACAGGGAGTGTGTATTTCAAAAGACATGTTACATATTTTGTCTTCACACCAAGTCCCTGGACCCTTCTTGAAGCCACAGCCATGGTTAGCCTGTCTGAGCCAAGCTTATTAATGTGTGAAGGATGTACTGAACCGTTTTCCTACGGGTGTTCAATAACCTCCTATCTAGCAGTCCAGATTGAAGAAGCAATGCATCTCATGAGATGATGTCAACAAATCAGGCTGGAACAGTAGGATTTAGGGGTTTGATTAATTAGTTTTCACTGAGATTATTGAATAAAACATTTAGTGATGATGTAGTCCAGTCAGAAAACAAATGTACAGTGGTACTGTGATATTTTGAATTCTAGTAATGCTAAGCACTAGTTGAAGAGTGGATAAGGTCTGTTTGCTTTTTCAAAATACAGTGAAGACTGTATTGTATTTTACAAAATCATTCATATTTTATCTTGACATGGCTCCTGAGTTATTCTTATGATGGATTCTGGTGAATTGGCATTAAGGCTATAAGGGCTCCACAGTCAGAGTGGCTGTAGGGTAAAATTCTTCCTTCTAGCTAAGTTTGGAAACAATGAATAACCTTATCAAAATCAAGCACCATACTTCATTCCTACACCAACTAAATACTCAACGATTCTGGCAGTCTCCATGGAGAGAAAAACAGAGTTAACTGGCTTTGATGCTGCTGAGATAAAATTCTCTTCCTTCTGACTTGTTTGCTGATTATTCTCTGTAAATAATGTTATCAGGTCTCACCACAACAGTACACAATTTGACATGTGGATTTTCCCTACTTTGAGATTATAAAGATGTTCAGTAGTAAAAATAAAATCAATTACGGGAATTCTTAAACTTCAAAAACAAGTGAAAGCTGATTTGTCTTCATTCTAAAGTACAGATCAAAACATTTCAAATTTATTTAGTTATGAATGCACCATGATATTAGGCTAGGAGGTGTTGTGGCACAATGGTAGTGACCCTGACTATATGATAGAAGTTCTGGGTTAGAGTACCACTTTAAACTAGATGGCCACAGCATATCTTCATAACATGTACATATGTTCATAACGTGGCTAAATAGATTGGTTATTGACATGTAAATCATTCCAGTAAGACAATGACAGGTAGTAGGAATGACAGAGCCTGCTGGTCAGCCAAAAACTGTAAAAGGCAATTGCAAATCACTGCTGTACCTTGTCACGCATAACAACAGACCAAAAAATGGAAGTCCATAGGTGCCAACACTTATTAGGTCCCTGAAAAGACAACTTCCATTCAGATACTTGGAATTAAAGTTAATTTGACATCTGAAGGGAAGAGGACAATGTGGAATCAAAAGCTATTTTTTAGAAATTATTCTACTAGCTTAGTATAGTGGCAAACAAATAATTGTTCTTTGGGAAAGTTATGCATGTTTATGTGCAGGATGTTATTTTAACCAGGTGACAGTCTAATTGGCTGCAAGCTCTCTACTGTCAGCAACTGAGTAGTTTCTGTGAAAGTGAATTGACCATCAGTGCCACATTTACAGCATTATTCGCAGTTTGGAAAAGTCAAATGTCTTGACAGTTATGAAGACTGAACCATGCAAAATGCTCTTGTATCAAGTGTAATGCCTTTGTAAATTACATTCAATATTACTCAGCTAACCTATATCAAAATAATCTCTGAAAATCAACATCAAAATTAATCCATCAGTTCAGACAGCATTATGATTCATAGGTAAGACAAGTAATGACAATATTGCCACAAATTAAAAATATAAATTTAAGGATCTTTAAAACATAATCTACATTTCAGGAGGAAAATATCATTGATACAAAATAAGGCTTTTATTAAAGTACATTTTGATTTATGGCCCAACCTTTGCATGGGAATGAGATTTCTTTTTCACCCGGTGTTGAAGGTATAATATCTTGCCCTTGAATAAAATGTTTCAATCTACTTTATTGAGTACTTCAGCAACGAAAAAATTAATTATTAAACAGCCGCCTCAAGTAGTACTGTAAGAAATCAGTGGCCTTGTCACACAACTAGGAGATTGATGACACATTGCATTCTTGAAAGGACCAATAGTTTCAGAATTCAAACCCTAGAAGGGCAAAACTAAGCATGTCATAGCATAAGTCAATTTTTAATTCAACTTTTTATTAAATGCTAGATAGAATAAATTTATCCATGCCTTACAGAGCCCATATGAATAAATGAGTTGGCGCTGGTTCAAACACATGAAAGAATGACTAGAGTTCTTCAAGGGCGAGAGAGAAATACTTAAGTACTGGAAACTAGTAAATTCTACAGACACAAGAGAATTTGCACTCTTTAGGCCGCACTTCTAAAAGAGAAAAGAAAGAGCAGGGGACAAAAGTGAATCTCTCTGTCTGTTACAAGCAATTTAGACATGTAATTATGCAAATTTATATGAACATTTCACCTAATGCAAATGATGATCTATCAACCCAAATTTTATCCAAATCTGTCGTCCTATTGTTGCTGTAGTTTTTTTTGTTGCACCAGACAAGTGCTCAAAGGATTATTGTACTGGAGGAGGTACAGAATCATAATTATATATCAGTTGATTAGTGTATGGTGGGGTGGGGTAAGTGGGGTTGGTGCTTATCAGGGATTAAATCACAAAAGCTAGTCTTTTCAGTTTTGCTTCTCCAGTGTAATTACTTATTCTCTTCATTAATAATGATATGTCCTTTACCACAGACTTACTGGAGGATCTGTTATCTAAAATTCTTTGCTTTTAAAATGCTAACATTCCTCTTAAGTTTGATTTGTTATATTAATATTAATACACTGTAATGGAGATCTTCAAAATTAAGAGGGATTTTGATAGAGCAATTCAAGAAAAGTTGTTTCCCTCAGCAATAGAAATTGTTGTTCTAAAACAATTGGCAAAACAACAGGGAGTAGGAGAACAGTGACTGGAATAAATTATTTAATGCAGACGTTCTTAATTGTGAAACATATTGCTTGAAGATACAGTGGCAACAGATCCAATAAGGATTTTCAAAAGTTATTTGCTAAATATTTGGAAGAGAACAATGTTAGAGTTATGGGAGAAAGGAGGGATGGAGGATAAAATAGCAGAGTTCGTTCAAAGAGGCAGCACATGCATTATGAACCAATAGCCTTCTTCACTGCCGCAAGATTCTGTAAGTTTTTTTTAATTCATTCACAGGATGGGAAAATTGCCAGGATTTAGTTTCCATGAAACGATACTGGAGTAGCCTTCATGGACTGCTGCAATCTGTCTGATGTTGATGCTACCAGGACAGAAGTTCCAAAATTTTGCCACAGACTGTGAAAGAACACAATATTGTTCCAAGTTAGAATGGTGTGTGGTTTTGAGGAAAACTAACAAAACGGTGATTTTTCTCCATACATCCACTGCCACTATCCTTCCAAAGGGTAGAGTTTGTGGGTTTGGGAAGTGGTGTCAACAGACACTTGATGACTTGCTGCAGCTGATAGATAGTACACAGTGCTGCAAAGCTATATCAATGGTGGAGGAAGTGAATGCTATAAGTGATTGATGGGGTGTTGAGTAAGGGGGCCATTTTGTCCCAGACTGCACTGAGCTTCTTGACTGTTGTTGGAGTTTCAGTCATCCAGGCGAGTGTAGAACATTCCATGACATTCCTGACTTGTGTCTTGTTGATGATGGACACACGCTGGGGTGAATCAGAGGTGTAGAATTCCTAGTCACTGAACTGTTTTTGTAATCACTGTCTTTTTACCTCTGATCCCTTAAGTTTCTGCTGAATGTTGACCCCCCAGGATATTCATATTGGAGGATTCTGGAATGGTAAAGCAATTGAATATCAAAGGGCCAGTGGTTCCTGGTGACGATCATTGCCTAGCACTTGAAAAGTACAAATGTTACTTGCAAAATAAATGCAAAGAGTTTCTAAAACCATGCCACAGAAGATATTTGTAAAATGTTTAAGTGATTATCTAAGAATGCTTTAAAAATACTGCTGAAAAAGCTGTGTTGCCAACAACATGATGTGTTCACCCACTGGTATTCTGTGACAAAGACCAGTGCAGTCCTAAGGCTAAACTTCATAGAATAAGAAATTTGTTCTGCTTTAATATAACTCCTAGCGGTTTGTGTGAAATGGTAACGATTCACACTTATCATCTTATCACTCGTCACAATAGGTTAGAACAATGGATAAATAAGTGTATGACAGGGAAAAGGAATTTTTTTCATTTGACCTTGACCTTACCAAAATTCACAGAGATAAAAGTTGTATACCTTAGTAAAGGCGTCTGAAAAAAAAAGGCATTGCAATGCTGAATATTTCTAATCCATCTAAACCAGTCCATGTTGATTTGTAGTTTTGACAGGCTCCACAGGAAAATAATGAATGGAATCTTTGTGCAGTAATACTATTTTCCAGGCATTATTAATGCAAAACTTTAGAGGTGATGTGGGAGCAAGTGCCGATGACATCATTTGACTATTTTGGTCAAGGAGCCCCAACATAATAAAAGTCAATAAGTATCATGGAGAAGGTTATCCACTGGTTGGAGTCATAACTAGTATAAAGGAAGAAGATTATGGCCGTTAGAGATCAATCATCTCAGCAGGAGTTCCTTGGTGTAATGTCCTAGATCTAACCATCTTCAGTTGCTTCAAATGACAAGGAACATTCATACCACACTAGTGCCAGCCAATGATCATATCCAACAAGAGAGCACTCACTATCACCCCCTGACATTCAATGGCATTGCGATCATTGAATCCCCCACTATCCAGGGATTCAGGACTTTGACTAGAAACTGAACTATCTAGCCATATAAATATGGTGGCTACAAAAGCAGGTCAGAGGCTAAGAATGTTGCTGTGAATAATTCACCTCCTGACTCATCAAATCCTGACCACCATCCATCAGCCACAAGTCAGGAGAAGATGGACTATTCCCCACTTGCTGAGATGAATGCAGCTCCAAAAACACTCAAGACCATGATTCTATCCAAGACAAAGCAGTCCAGTTGATTCTTGAGACATCCACAAGCATTCACTCCCTCTAGTACTGACATCCTGTAGCAACAGTGTGTGCCATCTCCAAGAAACACAAAAGAAGTACATCTAAATTCCTCAGACAGCATCTTCCATACTGCTGCCAATTAAAATCGCAAGGGCAGCACATACATGGGAACAATACTACCTCAGTTTGCGTTCCAAGCCACACAACCTCCTGACTTGGAAATACATTGCTGTTCCTTTACTGTCACTGGGTCAAAACCTGGAATTCCCTCCTTTCTGGCATTTGGGTCTACCTAATGGATTGCAGTGGTTCAAGTAGACAGCTCACCACTACCTTCTCAAGTGCTTCCACAGATGGGCAATAAATGCTGGCCCAGCCACTGATGCCCACATCCTATGAATTAAAAAAAAACTTTCAGAAACTAACTTTAAGATGTGGAGATAAATGAAACTGTAACCTTATTTCATAAACTTCAATCAAAAAAAGAATACTATTGCATTTACCTCAATTGAATGTCTCAGTATTGCCAAGACACAGGGAACATTTGGCCTTTGGTCTTGTAATGAGATTAAAACATGTAATTTATGGCTTAAGGAAGAAAGACCAATAGACATTTGATTATAAATAGGCCTGGAGATTTTACTTAATTGTGCTTGTTCTTGTTTTATCTGCAGCTCAAGTGAATTTGCACCTGACCGTGTAATAGGTTTGCTATCAGCATCTTCTTCAAGTGCAGGAGTACACAGACTCTGCTTGTTCTAATGCGGTGCAGAAAATGCACTCACTGGTCTAAACTTGCATTGAGTAAGTAATTGTTTATTGCATGTTAGCAATATGATAGAGATTGCGTGATATTATAGGCATTGTTATAGAGGCTATGAGGTGGGCCTGGATGTTAAGTCTCATGCCTCTGAGATCCTAAGCTGTTCTACCTCGAAATCTATGTGTCATCATCATAGTGGATGGGACTTATGGCACTTGTCAGTATTAACCTTGTCAGACCTAAATACAACATCTACCCCTAAGCTTCTTTTCCTCATTATTCATGTAATTCATTTTTGTATATAATTACATTTACCATTGCTTCATCTCCGTAGTTTCTGATGTTACAGGATCAAGTGATCTGGACTTTCATTATTCAACTGGAATGTGTTCTCTTTGCATTTGAAAAAGTGGTAGCTTGCTGAATGGAAAACTGTCAGTCTTTTGATTCTATTCCTGACAATCCAAAGTTGTCAGTCCCTTTAAATTGAATGACTTTTAA
Organism: Rhincodon typus; assembly: GCF_021869965.1. Lineage (NCBI taxonomy): Eukaryota > Metazoa > Chordata > Chondrichthyes > Orectolobiformes > Rhincodontidae > Rhincodon > Rhincodon typus. The sequence continues at coordinate 87,774,664 of NC_063337.1, read as the reverse complement.
TTTCTTGGCACTTCTTTCATTAAATACATCTTCCCTGCTGAAACAGGTAATTGCTTCTTCCATGGAAAGATGGCACCCCCAAGAATGAACCCTTTCAGTCCCAAACACACCAGCCTTTTTTTATGTACTTCAGTCAAAATCAGAATAGCCACCACAACAAATAGTGGAATTTGAAGTGTAATTTGCACTTATTTCACTGCAATGCAAGAGTTTTGCAATCTATTTGTGCTAGTTTTAAAAACTCAGCGTGAGAGGTATGCCCAATCCACAAAACTGGTCATGCTCCCAGTTTGAATGGATGACAGCTTTGCGATGCAGATTGATGCCAACAGTGTTGATTCAACTTTCACACAGGCTGAGGCTACAATGAAGGACACTACTTCTCATACTCACCCCTCACCAGCGGTGTAGTGACCCTCAGGTTAAACCACCAGCAGACATCTCTCTCTAATGACAGAGCATCCTGATGGTCCAGTAGGACGATGGCAAGCTTACCTTTATATCAACTAACTGTGCACATTTGCACTCCTTATTGAAGTCTTCCAAGAATTAGGCTGGAACTTTTTGTATGGAAGGACCCTTTAACAGATACATTTTAAAAGCTTTCAAATGTGATTTCAGTCCTAAATTATAGAGAGACTCATTAATGTAGCTTCACATATCTGGGAAATAATTTTATATATTTTTGAAAAGAGGCTTTCCGCAATTTAAAATGCAGTTACGCAGTTACTGGCAGAAGCTGATTAAAAATGCTTTCATGGTGATGAACATATGTTCAGCTATATAAATTAAATGTTTGCCACTTCATAACACAAAGGATTTTTGTTTTAAATACAACATTAAAAAGGAATTATGCCTCAGATTACTTGTGGCTGCGTTGGTTCACGGCAAATTTTGGATTCAACATTATGCAAATGTGTTTGACTGGAACTTCATAAAAGAAAACCCCTTCTCAAATGCTTTTAAATTTGGTCACAGTTTACCTGCAATGAACCATTACACTCAAAACTATACCACATAATATGTAAATAAACATTACTGGAGTGTTGACCACAATGAGAAAATGAACTACATAGCATTGATAAGTAAATCATCCCTAGAATTTACCTCTGACTGAAGTTTTTATACTATCTCGTGACTTTAACAGTGCAGGAAAAGTTCAATTAAGTTTTTCAATTCACTGATCTCCATTGCCTGCCACTGAGGTCCAGACTTCGATTTGTTCAGAATAAGAGAATAGCATAAAAGCTGTCTAACTTCAATAGTCAAACATAATATTCAACAGTGCACAACATGTTGCAGATATAAACACACTATACCTCTAGTTTGTGCTTCCCTCTCCCCTAATTTGTTTCTCTCAATTCTTCCATCTCTCTCTTGCCAGTTTGTGTTGCCTCTCCCCAGTATGCTTCTCTCTCTCTATCTCCCTCCCACCTGCACTATGTCCCAGGGTTTTGCTGTCACTCAACTTACTTTCCTCCTTGGTTTATGTAAACAAGACTCCTTTAGAGTGAATCCTCAATACAGCTCAGACTCATAAAACAAAAGGTTAACTTTCTCAGAGTCTCTCTTACAGAGCTGAAAATAACTGTTGATTTTGCTTGGTTGATATCTTTATGAAGTTATGTGTTACTTTTCTGTGAAGTCTTTTTTGAATGCCTCAAAGATTATTTGCACAAGATAAAAAAGTGTGAGATAACAAGGTGTAGAGCTGGATGAACACAGCAGGCCAAGCAGCATCAGAGGAGCAGGAAGGCTGACGTTTCGGGCCTAGACCCTTCTTCAGAAAAATTCATTTTCTGAAGAAGGGTCTAGGTCTGAAACGTCAGCCTTCCGGCTCCTCTGATGCTGCTTGGCCTGCTGTGTTCATCCAGCTCTACACCTTGTTATCTCAGATTCTCCAGCATCTGCAGTTCCTGCTATCTATAAAAAAGTGTGAAGTGGTTAAAGCTTTGATTTTTGCTTGTTTAATAGTTTGTTTGATTGATACTTTCATAGGGTAGTAGAACACCAGTCTTCTTTTTCGCCAGGAATTATAAATAGCTTATATCAAATCAGTTTCACACATGCTATACATTCTTTGCTCTATATGTAGTGTACACTGGATGAATATGCAAAGAAGGGCCATAGGTCCGCATAGAGTATGTGAGTGTCCATTTGGGGTGAGAAGGGGCTATGGTTGGAATCAAGTTGTCTTTGGGACCATATAGAGCTTTTTGAGGCTATTCGGGAGCATAGGCTCATGGAGGTGACGTGAGGAGTGGTGGGGTTGATGGGGTGTGAAGTGTGAGGCGTAGAAGGCTTAAAATATAAACAAACAATTGAGATAAAGTCCCAGAGACTTGAAGCAAAGTATTTAACCAGACCACCTTGAGACTTTGTTGTCCATGAGGTCTAATCTACTTCAAGGAGGGGACATGTTCCCTCCCCTGGAGTGAAAACAATCTTATTTGAGCCACTTACCTCCATGGTAGAAAAAAAATCTGGGCTTTTCTCTCCCTTGTTCACACAGTTTCTGTCAACATTTTCTCTCCTTCCCTCCAGTTTATGCTGTTCACTCTCCCCTTTCTCCATCACTTTCTGTTTCAGTCTCCCCTGTCCACTACCAAGTCCTCAAAAAGAAACTCCATTGCTTTATCTCTCTCTTTCCCTTTGAAGCAACGATATCCTTTGACGTCTCAATAAAATTTATAATCAATCAAGATTTTAAAGAGACCTGAGGGGCAAGCAACCTTTTCACGCAGAGGGTGGTACATGTATGGAATGAGGCGCCAGAGGAAGTGGTAGAGGCTGGTACAATTACAATGTTTAAAAGGTATCTGGATGGGTATGTAAATAGGAAGAGTTTAGATAGATATGAGCTAAATGCTGGCAAATGGGACTAGACTAATTCAGGATATCTAGTCGGCATGGACGAATTGGATAGAAGGGTCTGTTTCTGTGCTATACATCCGTATGACTCTGTGGCTCCAATAGTCTATTGTTCTACAGACTGTTGCTTGCTGTAAAAGTTGGATAACCAAGAGTTAATTTCCATCATTACTATTGAGCAGTCAGATAACCAATTGTAGGAGTTAATAGATCCAGCAAAAACAGATCAATAGATAGATATGCTGAGCTGCTGTAATATAAGCTTGTTCTACAGTCAGATTTGGAAAACAAAGGCCAATTATTTATGAGTGAATCATTGTGTTATACCATGTAGCAGGTTTGTAACCATAGACAGTAGTAAAATCCAACAGCTCCCACCTTCAGATCCACTGCATATTTCATTCATTAAGAACTAGCATGTAGAGAGTACAAAATAATGTTTCAGACAATTAATTTCCATCTGAAGATTGTTCGCACTATATCTTTATAAAATACAAATCATGAGTTCTGATCTACTGCCAGGGATAATGTGTGGCTTGAAAAATATTATTATTCTCTGCTGTAATATGAGGAGTAGATCTAATAAAATACAATGAATCTTTTTTGCATTAAGAACTTTTTAGTTAAGATATGCAAACATAAAATTAACGTGTCATGATCCTTATGAAAAATGAGCATAATCTTGCCTTCACCAAGATGCCTTTGCAGTAGAGAAACCTGTGAGGGATTGAGTTGATTTCAAATTTTCTCCTTGGATATTAAACTTATTTTTAACCAATAGTAATAGTTTCCAACAGGTCAACATTTCTGACACAATATGGGAGTGGTGGGTGGTGGTGGTGAGGAGGGAATCCTGGTAAAATTTAACATGTGGGCTGCCTATCACCTAATAGCTCACCCTGTTTTATGGAATTTAATCCATTCATGGGATGTTGGTGTCGTTGGCTCAGCCGGCATTTTTGGTCATTCCCAGGTGTCTTTGAGAAGATGGTGGTGAGTTGCTTTCTTGCGTTGCTGCAACTAGAATGCTGGGCGATGGAGACATCAGGTTGCCCACCTGCCCTTGAGCCTACTATGTCAAACACGTAGCCTGCAGCTTTAGTTGCATGGACTGGTGTCCTGAAACAGTAACAATACCTGGTTTGGGGCCTCCTGTACCCATAACCTACTCCCCTCCCAAAGTCAATATCCTGGCTTCTAAAACATTGACACACACACATACACGTGCACACACACACACTCTTCCACACATACACATGCACACTCACACAAGTGCGCACGCACACACGTGCACACACACATGCACGCTCTTCCACACACACACACACACACACACACACACCCTCATTTCTCTCATCGGGGTCTGCCAGCCAGCCTCATTAAGACCCCAGGCTTATTTTGAATTCCAGCTTCGCAACCTTAGTTATGGCTGTAGTGGCTACTACTCAAAACTGGCACTCATGGGACTATTCTGCCAGATGGGGATGGAAACCTTCCTTGGCCAGTTCATGCCCGCCTGAATATCTATTGGCTCCAGGACAGTTAATGTTGGTGGAATGCACCAACACTTCATGTGGTACGGGAAGAATCCCCATCATCTGAAAATTCCTTCCCCAAGCCACTGAAGGAGATAGTAAGGCAGGTGAGCAAAAGCCCAGTCAAGGTGGTACATTTTATGGAACATCCTGAAAAGAGAAACAGAGACACAGGAAAATTTAGAAAGGAAATTTTGGAGCTTAGCACTCCTAGGCAGCAGGAGGAATATCTGCCAATGGTCAAAAATTTGAAATCAGACGTGCAAAAAGGCCCAACAGAGGATAAATTCAAAAAGACATGACTACAATGTAGCAGGCTTCTGTTTTAATATGCTTTATCTGAGATAGAAGGAAGAATCTGTTCTTGATCAAAACTCACTGTTTGTACAAGTTGAGTTGTTGGGATAATTCCAATTGTAAATTAACATTTAAGTGTGTGCTATAATTTCACAAAAGGTCATAAATGCCTTACATTGAAATATTAAAAGGGCACTGTCAATCTATTGAGTTGAGCATAGATTATGAAATGACCTAGAAGATTCAAAACACATTAACTGCAACAGACTGACCGTAACAGTCTATTAACTTTAACTGTGTTTTTTTGCTGCAGTTCAGTTGGTATCATTTTCACCTCTGAATCAGATAGTTGTGTTTCAAGTCCAGAGACTTCAGCACATTATTTAGGCTAACCCTGCAGGGAAGTGCTGAGGGAGTGCTGTACTGCCAGAGGTGCTGACCTTTGGAGAACGTTAAATGAGGCGCTGTCTTAACATCACAGATGGGTGCAAAGGACACCATGACATTATTTTGTAGAAGAACAGGGGAATCGTCCTTGGTGTCCTGACCAATTTTTATCCATCAACTAATCCATAATGACAGATTATCACCACATCATCATCACGTTGCTATCTGTGAGCAAATTGTGGGACTACTTTTTCCTACATTACAACAGTGATTGCACTTCAAAAGCAATTAATTAATTAATTAATTGGAAAACACTTTAATACATTTTGAGATCATGAAAGGCACTATATAAATGTAATTTCTTTCTCCACCAATTTCCTGAAGGTACTATATCATGTATTATAACCATTCTGCCTCATAAATATTCTTCATATTTGAAACAGATTGAATGGATGCAAACAATTCGATTATGAAAGGAGCATGACTGTTGATCCTATTGCAATTTCATCCATGCATACAGTTCCCCATCTAACGTCAGAGTCCCAAGACTGACTGTAACAGTGTTACTACCATACCCAGACAACTATTTCAGTGCAGTGTGAGATAGAGTCTGGAACTTTTCCAGCCTATTTTGTATTTGAGGTCCCCACTGGGAAACATGTTTACTCTTTCAACCACATTGGTCTGCCCGAAACGTGTTGGCCTTCCACATCAAGGAGTTGACTTTGACTGAGTTTTGCAGACTGGCACAGGGATGCGGTAAAGCTTGGGGCAGCTGTTGCCAAGGCACACTGGGCAAAGACCACCATCTAAGGTCTTTCAGCCAAAGCTAGAGGGGGACAAAAACAAAGTTGCTAGAAAAGCCCAGCAGGTCTGGCAGCATCTGTGAAGGAGAAAACAGAGTTAACGTTTCAGGTCCAGTGACCCTTCCTCAGAACTGATGGTGGCTGGGAAAATGATAGTTTATATGCAGAAAATAGGGAGGCGGGTGGGGTAGGGAGTAAACAATAGGATAGAGCCCAAAGAGAGAGAAAGACAGTTGGACAAAGGAGTTGCTAACGATCAGGCTGGGAGGGTGAGTAGTTGTTAATGGGTACTTTTAGTGACTAACAACAGGGGGTGTGTAATGGCAGGCTATGTGGTAACAAGGCCTGGTGTGTGGGGTAGGGGGCTAGGACATGGGAGAGTTTAGGCCCTAAAATTATTGAACTCAATATTGAGTCCGGAGGGCTGGAGGGTCCCCAAGCAGAAAATGAGGTGTTGTTCCTCCAGCTTGCGTTGGGCTTTGCTGGAACATTGCAGCAAGCCAGAGACAGAGATGTTGGCCAAGGAGCAGGGTGGTGCGTTAAAGTGGCAAGCAACGGGTAGTTCAGGGTCTTTTTCGCGAGCAGAACATAGATGTTCTGCGAAGCGGTTGCCATGTCTAGTTAAAGGGGGGCCCTTTTGGTTATCAGGCCTCTCCCAACCCACACCCCACTCTTGGTGCCTCAATGTAAATATGGTCTTTGGTTTGTTTGTTGGATAGAGTCAAACTCGAATGTTTGTTTGTTTCTTCATATGCTACTGTACAGAACTCAACTGCTTCAGGGATTATGTACATATATAAAGATATTTTTATGAATAAAGTATATTTTTGAAACAAATAAAATTGGATCGAAAACACACATGAGAAGATTTGTAACAGAGGGAAGGAAAGGGTGCTTTATAAAAAACGCAAAAAATATTCCACACCGGGTGACCTGTAATTAGTTATCGGAATCCAAGCCAGCCAGTGATATGTCGCCTGATGAATCCCAATCAGCGAGATTAGTCAAAAAAGACTGGGTTGTGAAATCAATTAAGAAGTAATGCTACCCTGCTGAGAAGCCGCCACTATTCCCTACATCAAAAAGAAGAGCACCTCAAAGCCTTAATTAATCGGCAATGACACTGACTGTGAATCAGCTGCTCAAATGTAATTAGCTTGAGCAATTTGTCTGGCAACTTCACTCCACAAAGAGTCACCCTGAACACAACGGAAGCTCAGTCATTGGCCTGAACGGCAAGCTGCAGGAGGTGTATCCAGCCATACCAATCTCAGGAAGGGATGATGTGTATTTGTGCAAAGTGAGCAGTGGCAACATTATGCCGAAGTACAAAACCATCATTATTGCTCACTGGGAATTCTATCTCCATGGAGGTGATCCTTTTTTGAGTTGGTGCAGCGACACAACATGCTTCTGTGTCAGGCAGTACAGTTTGCCATGCAGCAGTTTCAACTTCCTTGTCTCCATGTTTGGACAGATATCCAACAAAGGCACCATGCTAAGCTCGCAGCAAAAACTGGAGATCTGGCTGTCTGAGACTATTCAGAGAAACAAGTAAGCTGTTACAGCAGTGAAGTGTCTTTGCAAAAGTTGGTGATGAATGCCAATGCTGAATTTTCGGTTGAAATCAGGTAATTTTTTTTTCCATCCAACACCAACGTATTTGCTAAATCCAGGGCAACTAATACTTCTCACTTATTTTAGCCCTAATTACATTCCAAAAGATACTGCCAGACTCAACATGTTCAAACACTGTAATCAGAGAATTCATAATCAATGAATTCTTGTATCTTGGAAATACAGTTTGGCTTAGGATGCAAGCAGCTATTTATATTTTTCAGATATAGATTGAATATTATATTGTACCTCTACAAATGTTAGTCAAAATAAATGCCTCCCAGAAGTGAATAACACAATCTAGTTATAGGGTAAAAACCTTCCTTGTGTAACTAATTCATTTTTAATGTTGACTATCTCCATTGATCATTTGGAGTAGAACCACTCAGAATAATTTTGAGGACTGAGATTTCATCCATGAATTCTTAAATTAGTTGCTAATAATGAGCAAATTGGAAGCTTGTTTAAAATAAATAAACATATGTTGGGCGGCAAAATTCATCTTGTGCAGTAATACAAAATAGTCAGTGCTGGTATCAGTACAGTAGCATCATGGTTATGTTACTCGACTAGTAGTATAGAGACCCAACTGACAATGGCAGACATTAATTCAAATCTCACTATAATTAAGACAATCTGGAATGAAAAGCTAGTAACAGTAATGGTGACCACGTAACTGATGGATTTTCATTTTTAAAAATCGCAGTTGTAATTTAAGGAAGGTCATCTTCCAATCTGAGCTGATTTGAGAGTCAGAAACCACAGCGATGTTGTCCTCTGAAATGCTCAAAGCAGACGTTTGCCAGTTGCCACCACCTTTTCAATAACAATGTGTAATAAATGCCGACCTTGCAAGCAAAACCTGTGTGTCACGGACAAGTAATTTGCCAGAAACTTCTTATCCTACATGTTAATGCCCTCTCTTCCATTGGTATTAAGGAGGTCCATCTGAAGCATTCTTTGCTTTTCAGGTCTTGGTCTTCAGGTGCTAGATTTCAATTTTAAGCTGGTAACCTCTGTCAGGAAGGGACTGCAGCTTTTCCTGTTGTAACAAGGACAGGAGATAAAACCCCAGCCTAATGCAGCCCAAGGTCCTTAAACTTACCCTGTGGGCCCCTGCAAGGAACCTGAGACCTCTTGAGCCACTGCTTTCCAAACCCCTCCTTCCCAAGGACAGCATCCCTAACAGATGGTCTACGAGGCCATTTCAGGAAGGGACAGGATATTACCTTGGCACTACTTGAATGAAGTTTGGGAGTTAAAATAGCCTAACCTTTCAAACCCTAATCAGAATTAAACAGGGTCTAAGTTTTATTCATCGATAAACAGATTTAATCAGGTCAATAGAATGGCTGAGACAGGTTAAACAAGACTATAGTCAGTTCATGAAAAATAGATCTTGAAGTTAACATTTTTTTTCAAGAAAGATAGCAAGAGTAGCAAAGATAGCAAGTAGCTGAGGCAAACAGACCAGAAAGCCTTTAACAGTCTGCAGTGAGTTAGCAGAGGCTGACAGCTAAATCATTATAAATGGTTTCACCTCCCCTAGATTGAGATTGGGGAAACTCAGTCAGGGGTCTTATCGTAGATTGCTTATCCATGCCCACCTGGTGGGAAAATACATGAATGTGGGGGACAAATACACCCCGTCAATCATAGAACTCCACTCAGAGGAATCAGTGGTTGAGGATAAAGACTGTGTGATAAAGCCCTGCAAAAACTTTGAGTGAAGTTTAGTTTTTGCATCAAATTGTCACATTAGTGTTTTAAACTATATAGTGTAGAAGTGAGAATAAATAGATGTACATATTCATTAGGGATACAACAAAAGATTACAATCTCCCCATGATGATTGCTAAGTTATTTTGAACAAGCTTTCATTTGCTAGGGGTTTTGTTTGGCTGGGAAGAGAATATTATGAAAATGTTACTTTTTCTATGGGAACATTTTTTTTCTGCCAACCAATCAGCACTCCCTGCTTGTACAATTTTTTTGTTGCTTTTATCCCTTTTACTGGCATTCTTTCAAATTATCCTGATGAATGCAGAACAAAGAGCCTTGGCAAAGTGAGTAATTCTTCCAGAAAATCAACATTTATTCCTGAAAACAACATGGCAAATAAAAAGGTATCCTGACTATTACCACATTGCTATTTGTGTTAGGTTGCTGATATAAAAATTGACTGCTGCATCTCCTACTACAACAGTGAATTGTTTTCATAAGTACTTCAATAGCTTTAAAGCACTTTTAGATGTCTTCAATTTATGGAAGATGATACAGAAAAGCATTTTATTCCTTCAAGTTTACTCATGCGAAAACAGCTATGTTTTAATGCTAAGAGCAAGAAAAAGAAATCATATATGAAGATACCAGAAAACACAACAGGCTAAAAATGAGAAAATAGGTTATTCTGGTGTTTTAAGTAAGCACAATTCTGAAACCAAATGAAATACTGGTGGGGTTTAAGAGCTTTAAGCATTGGATCTGACAGTTGGTGCAGGTGTGCAATAGCTTGACAAGGATTCAGACTGTCACTGAAACCAGCAATTTATTGAACAGCTAGTTCCTGTCGACCAAAGCAGAAGTACTCAATCACGACCTTGTCACTTATTTCACTGAGTAATGAAAGGACCAGTATCCTCACAACCAAAGATATATGACATCACAACTCCAGCAAAAGCAATGAACAACAAATTAAACAGGCACTTTATGGTACATTTTTATCTTCTGCACTTCCTTCCTCTACAGACATTACTTCTGTGATAATTTTCTCACGCTGTGGCTTAGAATTGAGCTTTTGCCCTATCCCAATTCCAATTTCTTTCTTATCCACTATTTTTCTTTGGTTTCTCATTTACTTTTAGTTCCCATTAGAACTCTTTGTTCCATTTAATGTATTTGCTTGTTTCCATTCTTTCCTCCTTTTATATGCCTTTAATATTTCCTCCCATCTTTTGCCTTTATTTTGTTTTGGCACGATGTTTTTTTGCTGTTGTGTTGCTGTCTTGATGTCAGTGTCTTTCTTGTTCGATGGTGTCAGACAACCTGTGCTTCATTTTGTAATTGTATTACAGTACTCCAGTCATTCAGTGTCAGTGCCTTTCTCTTATTATGTTCCTTTTGAACACCACGTATTGCCCTTGCAGCTCCTATATTTCAATTATCTGTCCCTCTTCTGCTGACTCTCCAGGAGTTAGGAGAATCACTCTCATGGTCTTTGTGGTTGCAGACACAGCAACAAAATCCATCAAGATGCTGGACATTCAACAGATCTTGCTCATATGTTTCCTCAATCCGCTTCAAGATATTGCAGGCAAACATCAATCGAAAACCAGACTTAGACACATTCCTGGGATTTACCAGTGCAGCAAACAATACCAAAACCAAGATGGTACTAACTAAGGATGGACGATGGTCACCCATCTCATGTACTTTGTTGAACACGTTTGAACTAGAGGTTATTCTACTGCATGAGACTGATGAATAAACATTATGTAGTGTGACAGAGTGTAATATATCTCTTTCTGTCCATTTACTTCATGGCTATCCATTGGAACTAGAATTTGGAGAATGAAAGATAATTTATAGATGGAGGTGGGAACATACTTGGAGATGGTGGCATAGAGTTAATGTAATCTATAATTCAAAAGCCCAGGCTAATGCATTGGGGAAATGGGTTCAGTTCAAACCACAGCAGCTGGTGGAATTTAAATGCAGTTTATCAATCTGGAGTATAAAACTAATCTCAGTAATGGGGACAAAGACAACTATCAGCAATTGTTGTCAAAATCCATCTGGTTCATCACTATCTTTTTGGGAAGAAAAGCTGACATTCTTACCCAGTCAGATTTCTACGTGATTCGAGTCCCACAAAAATGTGGTTGGTCTAAACTACCACCTGAAATGGTCTTATCAGCTTCCAGTTAGGGATGGGCAACAAATGCTCTCCTTGCCAGTAGTGCCCACATCCTATGAAATAATTTTTTAAAACCCAGGATCGCTTTGGCAACTAAGTTCTTTCCAAGGGAAAACACTGAGGAAAACTAGAAAGATGGTTCGTCTTTTAACAGGTTTGGGATTCAGCGCATCAAAGAGATTCTAATATTATGAGCAGACAGAAGGACTCTTGCAGTCTTTCTTTTCAGAGGTTTCTAAAATGGCTGCAGTATGCTACGCACTCCACAACTTGACTTTGGATAAAGGATTCAGATAATAACCAAAAAGAGAACAGGATCAGCAAACATGTGTGACAAGCTCATTTGGCCAATATGAAGTTGAACTGGCAAGAAAACAAAATACTGAGATTGATTACAAGACTCTGCAGTGAGAATGCAACAATATCTCCATAACTCGCATTTATAGCACTCAAATGATTCACAGCAGTAAATATGGCATACTCTCAAATCCAGCTACCAGAAAAAAAAAATCTGTGCGAAAACCAGGCATATTTTGATTGATTTTTTAAAACAGGTTTCATTGGTGTATGGAAGTGGGGAAAGGCATGCAAGACTTATTAAAACCAAAGTGTGAAAAATGAATTAATATCAGCAGTGACATGCCCATTAACTTAAAGTGCTTGGCAATGATATCAATCAGTTTTCCTGCATCCTCCATTCACTGGATTAAAGCATTCAGATCTAAATTAATGCATTCCCATTTTTATTTTCTGAAAACTGACAGGTTCAAAAATCCAGCATGACTGGATTTGAAACAGTGCACCAGCATCAACAAAATTGGATACTGGGGTATATAAGGAGAAACTAATGATAAAACAAGGCTGATGCATTTACAGTTACCTTCACTGAAAATGTCAAGTAGATAATCTGTCTCAGCATCCGAGGTCCCAGCATTATGGTTGCCAACCTTCAATCAATTTGGTTCACTCCATTTCATTTTATGAAGCAGATGAAGTCACTGCATACTGCAAAGGATATGGGCCCTGATATGTTGACAATATCTTGGTAGCAGTACTGAAAACCTGTGTTCCAGAACTTAGCACGCATTTAACCAAGCTGTTCCAGATACATCTACTCAGATGGAAAATTTTCTACCCATGTGGAAAATTGCTCCACAATGGCCTATTCATAAAAAAAAAGGACGTTTCAAATCCAGTAAATGCTACCCTTTCAGTCTTTTCTTGATCATCAAGGCATTGTGGACAATGTTATAGGGTGACAAACACACAGCAACACTTTCTGACTGATGCTCAGTTTGGGTTCTGTCAGGGCCACTCATCTCCTGAACTTATTACAAACCTAGTTCAAACATGGACAAAAGAGCTGAATTCCAGAGATGAGGTGAGATGACTGCCCTTGACATCAACTCTGCCTTTGACAGAGTGTGGCATCAAGGAGCCCGAGCAATACTCTCTGCTGCTTGAAATCATATCTAGCACATAGGAAGTTGGTTGTGGTTGTTGGCAGTCAGTGATCTAAATCCTAGGACATCTCTGCAGGAGTTCCTCTGGGTAGTGTACTAGCCAAACCAAATTCAACTGCTTCATCAGGGACCTTTCCTCCATCAGGAAGCAAGTGGGGATGTTTGCTGATGTTAATTACCATTCTCTAGTCAGATAATGAAACAGTTTGTGTCCATATGCCCAAAAACCTGGACAACATATTACCTCTATCACCTATAAGTACAAAGTTAACAGATGTTTGGATACACCCAAATGCACACCATCCTGACTTAGAGCTATAATGTCATTCTTTCGTTATTGCTAGGTCAAAATCCTGGAACTCCCTCCCTGATAGTAGTCCAGGTGTACCTATGCCAGATGGATTGTCGCAGTTCAAGAAGGCTGCTCACTGCCACTTTCTGAAGGGTAATTAAGGATGGACAATAAATGTATATCTTGGCAGCAATGCCTGCATTTTGTGAGAAAAAGTAATAAAAATAAGGACAGATATTCAAAAATTTAAACATGTTCATGTTCAGGAGCACCTTAAAGAAGAGTAATAGGAAGGTGAAAAGCTTTGAAGATGTTTAGAGAGGAAATTACAGAATTTGAGGCTGTAACAGCTAACAATATGTAGACTAAAGACAGTGTGTGTATTGTAAGCAATAGAAAACTAAAGGAAGAGTTAAACATGAATGTTCAGAAAGCATCTGCATCAGTAAAATAGGGATAGGCATGAAAAATTAAATGAAAGAAAGACTTCCATTCAGATAGCACCTTTCATGACATCGGGACATTTCAAAGCACTTTACAGCCAATGAATTACTTTCGATCTGAGAGACTAGACCAGGCTACGTTATTGCCTCTGGTCCAAAGAACTGATCAAGCATAGTTCTTTCAACTAGTGGAATGGAAGTACTATGGATTCACACAGAATTTTCTCAAGGCTGTACCAATTGGCAGCCAATGCCTCAAAGACAGACACTTTCCATTACTATCTAAGCTATAGAATTTTAATGGGGAAGCAAGGCTGGAATCATCCATCAGGCTGCATGCTTTATCTTTGCATGCTTTAACTGAGCAATATAGGTAAACTATGATTTCATGAATGTCAACATTTTTTTTACAGGATCAGTAAGAGAAAGATGGGTACACAATAGTGGAAGCAAAAAACGATGACAGGCTATAGGAAGAGTTCAGCTGATATCTGGCACACAAAGTACGGTTAAACTTGCAGTTTTAGCAGCAGTACTACATAACAGTGATGAAAGAAGTCAGTGTGCACCAATATTCCAGAATTTTCCTCGTACTATCATTTGAGCAGAGTGATCCATTTCTTAACAGATGGATACAGAAGACTCCAATCAATTCTGGACACGGATGCTGTGCTCGCTACAGAGCTACAAGCAAATTGTCAGAAAGTGTCACTGTATTGTCTCGAATGGATAAATGAATGACACTGCATAGAATTCACATTTTCAAGCCGTTAATCCCTAAATCCAATTTATATTCCTACTTTGTATAACGTAAGTGTCTTTTTGACATGAATAGGTTGCAAATGACTTCCTTATATAAACAGTCTGTAGCCTGGGTGTCAGAATGATTTCTGCAGAAACTAATGCTCCAAAAGACTATTTCCAAGAGCATTTAATTCACACTGTCTGAACAGATTTTGTTTTACTTCATATTGCAATTTCTGTTTTTAATATAGAACAAGGATGTTCCACAAACTGAATACAAATCAATGTCAAACGTATAATAGAAATCTATGCTCGTTAAAATGAATTGAACATAATAGAAATTAAGAAAGATTTGCATTTATGTAGCATCTTTCAAAACCTCAGGACATTCGCAAGCACCAATGAACTAACTTTGAAGTGTACTTACTGTTGTAATCCAGGGAATCATGGCAGCCAATTTGCACAACACAAGCTCCCATAAGTAGCGGTGTGGTAATAACCTGATTATCTGTGTTTTTTTATTCTGTTACTTGAGGGATAAATATTGTCCTAGACACTGGAGATAACACCCCTGCTTTTCTTATAGTGGTGCTATGGGAAGTTGCAATCATTTTAAATGCCGGATGGGATTACAGATTGGTATCTCAATCAAAAGACAGCGCCTCTCCCTCAGTGGAGTGTCAACTTAGGTTTCATGCTAAAGTCTCTGGAGTGAGACTTGAACCCACAACAACCTCGTGAATCAGAGCTGAACATGCTACCCACTAAGCCACAGTTGATAATTTAACCACCACATAAATGAATGGAATTTAATTGCTGCTTAACAAAATGAAAGATCAAATCCATGATTTTTTTAATACTATGTCCCACAAACACTGCAGCGATGATTTGAACATATGGGTAATTGAATTGCTAAGGTAGATGCGAGTATAATTTGATAGCAACGTATGTGCATTATGACATTACGAGCTCACAAACTGGATGGACAGGTAAAGATAACTGGTCCATTGAACCTTATTCCTTACCATCCTGGCTTAAATATTATGATTAAATTCTTGTTCCATCCTTTCTTTTAATCCCCGCAATTTATCTTATCCTTTCTCCATTCCCTTACGTACACATCACTTTCTGGGCAAGCAAAAATACATAAAACAAAACTAGGGTGACCGAATTGAGAGCAGAGGGTACTCTGTATTTGTGAATGAGGTGATGTGCGATTGTACATTATTCATTTCTTGGCCATGACTCTTGTCACACTTTGGAAGTGCCTGCCCTGCAATTTTCTTTTGCACTTAGTGCCTAGTATTAAAAACAAAATACTTAATTTGCACATTAGGGAAGAAATGATTTAAAGCTAATGATTTCATTATTTGAAAGGAAAGACCAAATTAGATACTATAATAGGTTCAGACAGAAGATTACAATTCTGGCATCACCTCAAAAGATCTACATTTTTGTGTCTGACTGTTGTGACATAAGCAGCCACAAAGTAATGATGAGTGCATGACCAACTATCAGATCTTACTGCAGAGAAATGACTGAATCAGGAACAAAGAATAGCGAAAGAGATTCCTGACAATATGTACAGCTCTGAAATCTGGGACAGTAGGATGTGGGCTAAATTGCAACAGTACAACTTGTCATGGAATTAAAATTAAATATAATACTGTGAGAAAGTAACAGAGTGATTTGTATTTAGTCCATCCATTGGCCTATTGAAAGATTACTAATGAAATTTTGCTCCAATATTTTTGACTTGTTTAGGTGAACATATTCCAAGATGATGCTGGATAGTGAACGCAAACAGACCAACTGTATATTAGAGCTATTGCCAAGTATATAGCTAGACACCTAGCACAAATGTAATATCCCTACTTTTGAGCCAAGAGACCTGAGTTCAATTCCTAGCTGTTCCAGAAGTGTGTAATAACATCTCTGGATGAGGAAATAGTTCTTTTTTTTCACAGCCAGACATCCATTGTCATTGAGATAACAAGGTGTAGAGCTGGATGAACAGAGCAGGCCAAGCAGCATCAGAGGAGCAGGAAAGCTGACGTTTCGTGTCTGGACCCTTCTTCAGAAAAATGAAGAAGGGTTCAGACCAAAACGTCAGCTTCCCCGCTCCTCTGATGCTGCTTGGCCTGCTGTGTTCATCCAGCTCTACACCTTGTTATCTCAGATTCTCCAGCATCAGCAGTTCCCACTATCTCTGAATCCATTGTCATTGTCAGCTTTGGTGATTTTTTGAATATTATAGAGGTATAGAAATCTTGTAGACTTCGTTTCAACTTGAGAAGATATGCATTAAAAGTAGTTACAGTGCCCCAGTTCAAGTTTTCACTGAGATCAGGTAATTCAACAAGCAGGGTACAGCAGTCAGTTCGAGAGCTCAAAAGATTAGCTACTTGTTGACTTACTGCATGTACTGAAGTAATAATTGCTCTTGTGTAAGAGTTGCCCTTTGATTTTCAGTCCCCAAATCAGTATTTTTCATTTACCTTGTGCTAGCTTTGGGAGGCAAGGTTGGTGGGAACAGTCCAGTGGGTTACTTTCACAAGTGCTCTTTTCTCATTTAAACAGATAGCTTGTTGATAGCCTGGGATTGCCATTTCCTACTGAATTAAGCACCATGGCCAGCAACCAGTGTTAGTGTCGGTGAGACATTTTTGGAAGAGTCAGTCTGGCTTCAAAACATTACCCTCTTTCTCTCTCCACAGATGCTGCCAGACCTGTTGAGTTTCTGCAGCTTTCTGTGTTTTTACTCCAGATTGCCAACATCCACAGTACTTTACCTTGACTTGAGTGTCAGTATCATTATTGCACGTCAGCAGTACCAAAGACTTGGCATGGATTTCAATCCTTTAAAATTATTACTCACACAAAAGACAACATCCTACTTTTTGATTAACAATTCAGTCTCATAAGCTCAATGTTTGGGACTCATAGAGTCACACAGCACAGAAACAGACCCTTGGTCTAACTCATCCATACCGACCAGACATCCCAATTTGACCTTGTCTCATTTGCCAGTATTTGGCCCATATCCCTCCAAAACCTTCCTATGCATATACCCATCCAGATGCCTTTTAAATGTTGTAATTGTACCAGCCTCTGCCACTTTTTCTGGCAGCTTGTTCCATACTTGTACCACTGTCTGCACGAAAAAGTTACTCCTCAGCTCCTTTTTAAATATTCCCCTCTCACCTTAAACCTATGGCCCTTCATCAGAAATGGGGGAGGGGAAGAGGTTTCTGAAATAAATAGGGAGAGAGGGGGAGGCGGATCCTCTCTCCCTATTTATTTCAGAAACCCCTTCCCCTCCCCTATTTCTGATGAAGGGTCTAGGCCCGAAACGTCAGCCTTCCTGCTCCTATGATGCTGCTTGGCCTGCTATGTTCATCCAGCTCTACACCTTGTTATCTCAGATTCTCCAGCATCTGCAGTTTCTACTATCTCTTAAACCTATGGCCTCCAGTTTTGGACTCCCCCATCCTAAGAAAAAAGACCCTGGCTATTCACCCTATCCATACCATTCATGATTTTATAAATCTCTATCAGATCACCCCTTAGTCTCCGACAGTCCAGGGAAAAAGGCCCCAGACTATTCAGCCTCTCCCTATAGCTAAAACACTCCAGTCCCAGCAACATCCTTGTAAATCTTTTCTGCACCCTCATAAGTTTAACAACATCCTTCTGACAGAAGGGCGACCAGAATTGTATACAGCATTTCCAAAGTGGCCTCACCAATGTCCTATACAGCCATAAGATGACATCCCAACTCCTATACCCAATGTTTGAACCAATGAAGGCAAGTGTGCCAAACACCTCCTTCACCATCCTGTCCACCTCTGACTCCACTTTCAAGGAACAATGTACCTGCACCCCTAGGTGTCTTTGTTTGGCAACACTTCTTAGGGCCCAACCATTAACTGTATAAGTCCTGCCCCGGTTTGCCTTACCAAAATGTAATACCTTACATTTATCTAAATTAAACTCCATCTGCCACTCCTTGGCTCACTGGTCCATTTCATCAAGATCTGGTTGCACTCGGAGATAATCTTCTTCACTGTCTGCTACACTGCCTATTTTAGACTCATCTGTAGACTTATTAACCATATCTCCTATATTCACATCTGAATCACTCATATAGATGATGAAAAGCAGTGGGCCCAGCACCGATCCTTGCGGCACACCACTGGTCACAAGCCTCCAGTCTGAAAAACCCAGCCACCACGAGCTCTAAGGAAGGGTCACTGGACCCCAAACGTTAACTCTGTTTTTTCCTTCACAGATGCTGCCAAACCTGCTGAGCTTTTCCAACAACTTTGATTGTATCCAATTAGCTAGCTCCCCCAGATCCTATGTAGTCTAACCTTACTGAGCAATCTACCATGCAGAATCTACCATGCAGAATCTACCATGCAGAACCTTGTTGACAACGTCTACTTCATAAAGCTTCTTTGTCACCTCTTTAAAAGACTCAGCCAAGTTAGTGAGACACTATTCCCCATGCACATAGCCAAGCGGACTATCCCTAATCAGTGCTTGCCTTTCCAAATGCATGTAAATCCTGTCCCTCAGAATCCCCTCCAATAACTTTCCCACCACTGACATAAGGCTCACTGGTTTATGGTTCCATGGCTTTTCCTTTCTTAAATAATGGCACCACATCAGCCAACTTCCAGTCTTCCAGCACTTCACCTGTGGCTATCAATGATACAAATATCTCAGCAAGGAGCCCAGCAATCTCTTCCCTAGCTTTCCACAAAGTTCTGCGAAACACTTGATCAGGTGTTATCTATCTTTATGCATTTTTAAAACCTCCTCTTCTGCAATATAGCCACTTTTCAAGATATCACTATTTATTTCCCCGGGTTCTCTAACTTCCATGCCCTTCTCTACAGTAAGTACTGACCCAAGATACTCATTTAGTATCTCACCTTCTCCTGTGGTTCCACACATAAATGGCCTTGTTGATCTTTAAGGGGCCCCATTCTCTCCCTAGGTGCTTTTTTGCTCTTAATGTATTTAGAGAATCTCTTTGGATTCTCCTTAACTCTATTTGCTATCTCATGTCCCATTTTTGCCCTCCTGAATTCCCTTTTAAGTATACTCTGATTGCCCTTATATTCTTCTAGGTATTCACTCAAACCCAGCTGTCTATACCCGATAAGTGCCCCCTTCTTCTTCTTGACCAGAACCTCAATTTCTCTAGTCATTCAGAATTCCCTACATCTACCAGCCCTTGCCCTTCATATTAACTGGAACATACCATCTCTGAACTCTCATTACCTCATTCTTAAAGGCCTTTAACTTTCCAGCTGTCCCTTTACCTGCGTTAAATCAACTTTAACTGCCTTAATCAACTTTTGAAAGGTCCTGTCTAATACTGGTAAAATTGGCCTTACTACAATTTAGAACTTTACTTTTTGATCAGTTCTATCCTTTTCCATAACTATTTTAAAACCAACAGAATTGTGATCACTTTGTGATTGTGCTCCCCCACTCACTCTTCCATCACTAGCCTTGCCTTATTTCCCAACAGAAGGTAAAGTACTGTTCTTTCTCTAGTTGGTACATCCTTAAGAAACTTAAGAGAATTTTCTTGTACACACTTAACAAATTCCTCCCCATCCAAGCCCTTAACACCACGACAGTCCCAGTGCATGGATGGAAAGTTAAAATCCCTACCTTACAACCATATTTTTTCTAGAGATATCTGAGATTTTCTTATATATTTGCTTCTCAATTTCCTGCTGACTACTGGTGGGTCTATAATACAACCCCAACAATGTGAACATTCCTTTCTTATTTTTAATTTTCAGCCATAAAACTTCACTGGATGATCTCCCAGGAATACCATCCCTCATTTCAGCTGTAATGTTATCCCTAACCAAATACGCCACTCCCCCTCCTGTCTTTTCTCCCTTTCCATCTTTCCTATAGTATCAGTACTCAGGAACATTAAGCTGCCAGTCCTGTCCATCCCTGAACTACATTTCTGTAATAGCTGTGATACTCCAGTCCCATGTTTCCAATTTGAATTCATCTGCCTTTCCTTTTAGGCTTCTTATATTGAAGTAAATGCACTTTAATTTATCTGTCTTACCTCATTCTCTGCCTAGCTCTTGTCTGCCTTGACTATTAAACTTGCTCCCCTTATCTACTGTACCTGCCTTAGCCTTTTCTCTTTCCTCACTATCACTTTGGTTTCCGCCTCGCCAACCCTTTACTAGTTTAAAGCCTCCCGAGTAACATAGCAAATTTTCCCGCAACGATACTGGTCCCCTTCCAATTCAGGTGGAACCCTTCCCACTTATACAGGTCATTTCTAATCCTGAAGACATCCCAATGGTCCAAAAATGTGAATCCTTGCCCAATGCACCAGCTCCTCAGCCACGCATTCCTCTGCCCTGTCCTCATATTCCTACTCTCACTAGCACATGGCTTGGGTAGTAGTCCAGATATCACTTCACTTGAGGACCTGCTTTTTAACCACCTACCTAGCTTCCTATATTCACTCTGCAGAACCCCATTCCTTTCCTTACCTATGTTGTTGGTACCAAGGTGTACATTGACCTCCTGCTGGTCACTCTCCCCTTTCAGAATATTCCTCACCCTCTCTGAAACATCCTTGATCCTGGCACGATAGAAGCAACACACCATCCTGATGTCTTGCTGACAGCTAAGTAATCATTTGAATTATAGAGAGAGTACTTTTCCTTGATTTATGAACTTTTTTTAATGCCAACCAACAACAAATATGTTCTGACATTTAATTAGATCATGGTTGATTGTATCGTAATTCTATACTGGTTCCCTAACCCTTAATACTAACAAAAATCTAGCATTCTTGATCTTAACATTTTCAATTAGTTCCCAGCCTCAACAGCTGGGACAGAGTTTCATATTCTCATTCTGTTTGAGTGTAGAAACGCATCCTGACATCAGGTCTGAAATGACAACGAGGGAACTTTCATTTTCACTGTGAGTATACATGATTTGCATACTTATAGCCTGTTGAACACCCTAGGTTGGACAAGCTTTGGAGAATTAATTGTGTACCAGTAGAGTTGTAGTCTGCAGAATGGATTACACACACAGAATCAAATGAAAGATATCTATCTTGCCTAATGAATGGGTGTTGTGCTTCATTTAGCCAAGACTCCCTCAGAATCTGCATCACTCGTTCCTTTCTACTGCAATACATTGACGCAGTATGTGTCAGATAGACTTGCATTTCAACTCTGGTATTGCCATTTTAATACACAATAAAAGCTACAAATATAATTTGCAGCATTTCTGCTCAATGCATAGATGGCTCTTTCAGAGGCTTATAAGATGCTCACCACCAGTAGCAGGGATTTCAAAAACAAAATTAGGAGTAATGCTACTAAATGCATTAGTAGGTATAAGTGAAAAGTAAATGACTATAACACTGGTTCCATTTGTCTGTGTTTCAATATCTCAGCAGGTTTAGGAATCTATCCAAGTCAACCCATGCTGCAGTTTAGAGGAAGTCAGGACTGAAGCAGGAGATTTTGTTCTTTTTGAGTATGAGTAGAGAAAACCCTGCTCAGCATAATGAGACGAATGGCAATGCCAATCAATTACATTTTCCTTTCTCGTTACAACATGTTTTGATAGTAATATAGATACATTTAACTCAATGAGTCATCTGAATTGCTGAGACAGTGTAAATTAGTACGCAGGAAAAACCCATATTCTTGAAATAGTCATTATCCAGTGACAGTAATAAACATTCCAACAGATTGACACCCATATCGAGGACACCACATTCATAAAAGTTACTCAGGTTCTTGGTACTTAAATTGGCTTCCTCAGTCCAGTATAAAACACATTGTGATGTTTATTATTAAATTAAAACATGGTTGAGTGAAATGGCATTTTCTGATTGCATAACTAATAGTTCATAATTCCTGACATAGGTTATTGGATTCAAAAATTAATGATCAAATTCATGGATTGTTCACTAAATGACTCCAATAAAAAAGAAAACAAACAAAATGACTGGTACTAAGCTGAGTCAGTCATGTTGTGTTTGCACTGAAATTTAGCAATGCCATATTTTTGAGCATCGTGCAGTTTTGGGGCTTATTATATAACCAGCATCAAGCAATGGATAGTGTGGGGCATAGATTCACTACAATATTACCTTACAGTAATGATGCAAGACTTGAAAAATTAAGGCATTTTCCCGTGTGAGTAAGGTGGAAGACATTAAAATGGTGGAAGTTATGATAAGGTAAATAGTGCTGACTTTGTCAATCAAAAATCTAATGTAGCCTTGACTATATTCAATGACCCAACCTCCACTGTTCTCTGGAAAAGAGAATTCTTGAGGCTAACCACCCTCTTAGACATAAAAAACATCCCATCTAAGTTTTAAATGTGAGATCCCTATTTTTAAAATTGGTTCTAGACTCCGCTACAGAGGAAATATTCTCTCTGAATTCACCATGTCAAGTCCCCTTAGGATTTCACCATCATCGTCACATCAACTATTAATTTGACTCACTCGCTATCAGTTCCATCCCTTTCCATGGTCCCTGTCTCAGGCTGAACCTGAGCTTTGCAAATTTGGGAGTCTGTTGGACCCTGAGCTAAGCCTCCAATTTCATAGTCTCTCCATCAGAAAGACTATCCATTTCTATCCCCACATCTGTAACATTTCACATCTTTGCCCCTGCCTCAGACAATCTGATGCTAAAACACTCTTGCAAGCCATTAATACTTGGTCTATATCAATGTTTTGCTGACTGGCCTCTTGTTTTGCATCCTCTGAAGCTCTTCTGCCCACACACTCAGCTACACCAACTTGTAGTCACCAGTCATCCAACTCCTCAATAATGATCCCAGTCTGGCAACACCTTGAATTTAAAGTTATTTTTAGAATTCATAGAATCCCTACAGTGTGGAAACAGGTCCTTCAGCCCAACAAGTCCACACCGACCCTCACAGACCCATCCTCCTATAACCTACCTAATCTACACATCCCTGAACACTATGGGCAATTTAGCACATCTTTCGACTGTGGGAGGAAACTGGAGCACCCAGAGGAAACCCACGCAGAATGTATAAACTCCACACAGTCATCCGAAGGTAGAATTGAACCCGGGTCCCTGGTGCTGTGAGGCAGCAGTACTAACCACTGAGCCACCGTGCTGCCCCTAATAATATGATCTTGGTAGTTTAAATCCCACAGGTCAAGGGACACATGACTGATAATAGCTAAAACAAAGGTGTTCTACTCCTAGCTTTGAAACGGCCTGCGAGCCCCAAGTGAACAGATGACACACTTCAGTGATACCCTCAAGGCCTCACTGGCGAAGTGCGACATTCCCACAGACACCTGGGAATCCACGGCTCAAGACTATCTAAATTGGAAGAGGAGCATCCAGGAAGGCGTTGAGCACCTCGAGACTTGCCATCGGGACAAAATGAAAGCCAGGCGAAAATAGCGAAAGAAGTGTGTTGTCATTACCAGTGCCCCAACCACCCCTTCCCATGGCTACCACCTGCCCCCAAGTGTAACAGAGCCTACGGTAGCCACATCACTCTGTACAGCCACCTACAACTCACTCTGAGAGTGGAAGACAGTCATCATTGCTTGCAAGAGACCGTCAATGTTGATGATGATGATGACGATGAATGGCTAAAAGATCAGTGTGGCGGCAGCAGCAAAAAGAAACAGACTTGAAATAAGGATCATAAAAAATGGATTCTGCAAAGCTTTAAGATTTAAATTTTTTTCTGCTCCTCCCCTCGTGCCTGCAGGCTTGTATACAAGTATGATTACTTCTCAATTTCCACAGAGCTAACATTGCAAAATGGGGCATAACAGACTGCTGGAGAATTACGGCTTCATTTAAATATAACCCTACATTTTGAACAGATCCTACCACCATTTTTTTAAAATGACAAGACAAACCTGCACAGATACTAACAGCAAAACAGAATTCCCCTGCACATCCACCACCCTAACAATCCCCAATTATGAGCTGAATGTTTGGTGGTAAATTCAGATTTCTATGTCTGAAAAAGATTGGCTTGCAAAAATACAAAAGGTGGGGCATGAACAACAGAAGAACTGAAGGAGAATCATATAGATGATTTGCAAATCAGCCAAGTGTCTGACACTTCTAATGGTAAAGTCTCTTTCGCACCATATATTTTCAATCAGTGAGAGGTCTCACAGTAAGATCATGAAAACATAACATCAAAAAAAAATAAATGTTGTATAAGAAAGCGACACTTTGCAAATAATGCTTGGGTTACCCTAGCAACTAGGAAATGCATAATCTGTCAGAAGAATCCATTTTCTTGGTAGGGGACTTCTGAAAACAACTGGATGAAATGAAACACAAAGCCTTTTGCTTCTGGGAAGTTATGCTCCATTCCACAAGAAGGAATACAGTCTGCAATAGATCTTCTAATATTATTTGGAGATCATAATATAAAATCACCATGGAATGCTTACAGCACAGAAGGAGACAATTCAATCCTTAATGTCCATGCTGGCTCTTGGAAAGACCAGCTCAACTAATCCCATTCTTGGGAACATAGAAAATGGTAGGCTTTTCGGCACCTTGATCCGCTCTGCCATTCAATTAGGTCATGGTTGTTCTTTTGATTCAGAGCTATTTTCCTGCATTATGCCCAAATCCAAGCTGCAGCCTTTTCCCTGTGGCCTCGTTGCATAATTATCAAATTCCCCGTTGAAAACCACAAATTAATCTCCCTCCATCACCCTCTCAAACAGTACATTCCACATCCTAACCGCACTCATGAATTAAACAGATAAAAATTCCTCATGACACTTTTGATTCTTTTGCCATTCACCTTAAGTCAATTACCACTTGTTCCTAATCCGTCGTGCAATGGGAACAGTCTCTCTATCCAGATCTCATCATTTTGAACACATTTTTTTTCTTTAAATAAGAACAATCCCAGCTTATCCAATCGATCCACACTATGGAAGTCCCTCATCTCTGGCATGAAGGGGCAACATGGTGGCTCAGTGATTAGCACTGCCGCCTCATAGCACCAGGGACCCAGGTTCAATTTGACCCTTGAACAACCGTCTGTGTGGAGTTTGCACGTTCTCCCCTGTGTCTCCGTGGGTTTTCTCCGGGTGCTTCGGTTTCCTCCCACAGTCCAAAGACGTGCAGGATAGGTGTATTGGCCATGCTAAATTGCCTGTAGTGTTCAGGGATGTGTAGATTAGGTAGGTTATAGCAGGATGGGTCTGGGTGGGATGCTCTGAGGGTCAGTGTGGGCTTGTTGGGCCAAAGGGCTTGTTTCCATACTGTGGGGATTCTATGATGATTCCTGTAAATTGTTTTCCGAACCCTCTCTCATGCCTTTACAGCCTTCTTGAAGTGTGGTGCACAGAATGTTTAACCCACTGTTTGAAACCAAGTTATGGTTTAATACATCTTAACATCCTCTTGCTTTTGTACTTGATGCTTGTACTTAAGAAAAGCCCGCAAGATCGTAGATACCTTATTAAGCAATTTTCAATCTGCCCTGCCATCTTCAACAATATGTACAGATACATAACTAAGCCCACCTGCTGTATTGTCATGATCGCCTCAATTTGCACACCATATTTTCACCACTTCATGCATCCAATAGAAAGTCAGCCATTCACTGTGAATGAGAATTGCAGACATGTGCTGTGTACAGTCTTTTGATCAAAGTCATGGGCTGTGAGTTCCTGAGCTGTCAATTTTCACACTGATCCAACCAAAGGGTTGAATGGGAAAAAATACAAACCTTCACCTCTCTCATCATGTCCGGTCAGGGGTTTCTACAAATCTAAACTATCATGAATCACTGATATAACAAGGTGTAAAGCTGGATGAACACAGCAGGCCAAGCAGCATCAGAGGAGCAGGAAGGCTGACGTTTCGGGCCTAGACCCTTCTTCAGAAAAATTTTTCTGAAGAAGG
>NC_063337.1:87731424-87747918 GCF_021869965.1 Rhincodon typus | reverse complement strand
TGCTTGGCCTGCTGTGTTCATCCAGCTCTACACCTTGTTATCTCAGATTCTCCAGCATCTGCAGTTCCTACTATCATGAATCACTCTTCAGGCCACACTGTGTGAATAAAGCTCCTTCTATATTCTGATTTTATGTCCCTCTGCAATGCCAGCAAGTGGAAGTCAGTCTACAAAAGGAACAGTAGACATAGAAGCAATATCGACAATGTTTATTTCTAGGTGTATTGCAACTTGTACTGTAAGTCATAACCTCTCTTCAGGCAATTGATTTGTATAAAGTTTTCAAGGGTAATTTCCCACTGTGCAGGACCAAAGCAGTATCCAACCAGCTGGAGAGATGAAAAGGAAAAAAATAGGTTGCCAACTGCTGGCAATCTGCAAACATGCCAGAAATATGGAGCAGCTGTAAAGAGAATAAACAGGATAACGCTTTGGATGAGGACAACTGTATTTTCAAAGTACAGTTAGAACCTAAAACCGAGATGAATTCTAGGTCGCAATCCCAGGTCTCAAAAGCATTCAAAGCCATTTTAAAATCAAATGGCCAAATTGACCAGGCGACAGGTTTGGCACCCAATCAGTGGTAGTAAGCACCTCCAACAGGCAAGAGCTGCCTGCCTCATGCCAGCAGTGATGGTGCCGATGCTAAGGGCTTACTGAAGGGAAAGCCAGCAACATCAATAGGGCTGGAAGACTCTAGGATTAAGGCCCAGCACTTGCACCAGTGCAACTAAGTCCTGGGAAAAACAGAGACCAATAACTATAATGAATCATCGGCCATTCAGTGCTATTCCTGAGGACCTGCTCCTTCAAATGCTAAGCAAGGAAGCAATGTAAATTTGCTCACTCATAATGAATTAATTGCAGTTTTAAATTTTACACTTGCATTTTCAGGTATATCGGGCCTCCACAAAATTCAGTGGGAGGGGAGTCTAAGGGGAGTCTTCTGCCAAACTTGGTGGCAATGAATGCTACTATTTGCCACCCCTCCCAACCCGGCCTTTCGATCATCACACTTGCCCATTTCCACCACCTCGGCTGAGGCCTATCTGAAGAAGCATGTGATTTTCCAAAGTCTTTCATCAACATGATTTTTCAAAGTTTTTTTATTAAAGTGATTTTCTAATGCTTTTCTTTTAAAATTGTTTTTCCAACACCTTTT
The DNA here is from genome assembly GCF_021869965.1 of Rhincodon typus. NCBI lineage: Eukaryota > Metazoa > Chordata > Chondrichthyes > Orectolobiformes > Rhincodontidae > Rhincodon > Rhincodon typus. Next base: position 87,746,756 of record NC_063337.1, on the reverse strand, counting down.
CAAAAGTGATTTTCCAATGTCTTTTTTCCAATATTATTCTGCATGGTTTTGTTTTCCCAGCAGGAGCAATCTTGTTTTCGGTTTTAATGATGTAGTTGACTGTAAAACATGCTTGAAATATCCTGTACTGCTGGGCCTTGCTGAAAGCTGCATGGGAAGGTTTGAATTCTAATATCATGTTGATCAAGTTCAAGAATTGTCTGCAGCATTTCATTAGAGTGAGTTTCGAAGAAAGATTTTATTTTTAAATTAGACGGTGTTGACACAGATGGGTCAGTACTAAAGGTCAGTACTAAAAGTAATGGAAAAGTCCTACTTGAGTTGTGTTTGAACACTGTGTTATCTACATTTGAATGTAGTTGAAGCAGATACTGTGTAAGAGAGTGGAATACTAAATGAATTCACATACTGCAACAGAAGGAACATATATACGTAAATAAAGCTGATAGAATTTTCATGTATACATTCAAAGTGTTACTTTGTTGAAATATTTAAGAGAAGGTTAAAGTCTGTAGGGCAACATGTGAGTTTGTGAAGGGTAAAAATGCAGTGCTGCATCCAATTAAGGGTTCACAGCATGTTCAATTTCTTCACAGAGCTTTACTTGAACTTGGTACAATTACGGGTAGATAAATTCACTAGCCTCCTTTCCTCTGTAAGGTTGTTGTATGAAATGAGAAATTGCCATTTTTAAATCCACAAAATCAATAAACATTGAATGAATGGATGATGGACAAATATCAAACTTGCAAGACGGTCTATGGTATTTGGCCCAGAAATTCCCAAACTGAAGACTGCATGATGTTAACACTGAAATAAAAGGATATCTTGTTCCAAACATTAACACCACTCATGTTGAAAACGTTTGCTGTGTTAAGGCACTATATAAGTGCAAGCTGTTGTTGTTACAAATAAATTGCACCCCCACCAAAAAAATTAAACATCAGGAGGAGAATTCTCCCACCTGCCAACAGTAATTGCATTTTGACATCATTCATTTCATGCAAGATGCAAGGGGACCTTTCTCAGAACGAATGAGATGCTACAGGAATGTAGATCTTTCGATATTAACTGAGGGGAGAAAGTTAAATTGTACCAAATATCACATCAGGTTTCCTACATGCAACAAAACAATAACTTATATTCCTTTGATGTTTTTAAAAAAATTATTAAATATCCCAAAATGACTTTATCAAATAAAAATTTAAGCCTGCCATGAAAAGACAAACAAAGGGCAGATGTCAGATGCCTGGCCAAAGAGTTAGGTTTTAAGGAGTGAACCAGGGGAGGCAGAGTTGGAGAGATATGGTGAGGGAATTCCAGAACTTGGGGCATTAGTAGCTGAAGGAGCCATTATCAATGGTGCATTGATTAAAATTGGGGATACTCAAGGGATCGGAAATAGAGGATAGCAGATATTCTGGAAGGTTTTAGGACTGGAGGAGATTACCACAAAAGGGAGAGTGTGGGGTTATCCAGCACTTTACTTGCAGTTTTTAAAGCCTCACATTTCTTCCGGGTGGAAAGTTATGAGCGCAGTGAGTCAAATTTTTCAAAAAACTTGTAATGGCTTGTGCTGATATCTGACCTGAGTCTGATTTTTACAGCCCTGAGAGAAGGCTGCATTCCAATTAGTTGCTACTCACTTGCACTTTAAGAATTTGAAATTTAGCACATCAAGCACATCTGAGATACTTAAAAAACTAAATAATGCACTACTACCAAACCCACGAAACTTTAAGGAGTCGGCTCTTCTTTAATTATGTTAAATAGGAATCTTTTAGCCCAGATATTTGAAGAAAGTTTATTAATCAACTGATAGAAATTGTGACATTTAATTAGTGTGGAGAGGGATATTAGAAGTAAAGATTTCAAGCAACATTGTACAACTTATTAAAATCTAAGCAGGAACTGCACCTATAAAATAGGTCAGTAGCACTTTAATTTCAAACAGTTAGCAAAGTGCAGTATTAAATGAAATACCAAGCAATTATAGCAACAAAAAAAATCTCTTAATCACACACCGCAATTTCAGTCTCAGACATATTAAAACAACTAAACTGAATCCCCTCTAATCCTAATGTTCCAACTTTAAATATCTGTTTCTTTTGGATTTAATTCTATGAACAAGTAAATCAATTCACAGTTAAATTAAATTTCAACCTTCAATGTTGTACAATAATCCTGACCAACAAAGGGCCTTCACAGTAATAAATGCTGTTTCATTTCACTTCTTTTTTCCCTCAAAGGCCAGCTTGTATTAAACATGACCAGGCATAGGTTTATCTTAAACTATCTCTGAGCAGCATTACTAAGGAAAAGTTTACAATGTCTGATTGCATTTTCTGATAACAACCACATGAATACAAATATCAAACAACAGCTATATTGTAATTGTGGTGATCTCAAAGGGTAAGATAACTCAGTTAGCTATTGAAAACATGATTGAGGTTTGGCTCCTTCATTGAATAAATTTGAACCTCAGAAATGTAGATGCCACAGTGTAACCTTTGATCTGAGCCAAATGTTCTTATTTATACAGAATATAAAACATGTTTGCTTCTGTCTGGAAATTTAAATTTAAGTGACAGTTTAATTGAATGGCTGTCACATGAAGACATGTGGATCATGCGTATTGCACATTCTTGTTGTACAATGATATCCAAAGAATATCCACAATTATATATTAGAAAAATTATTCATTATAATTTCAGCTATGAAATGATGAATGACAGTTGATTAGCAACAGTCAATGCATTTATCTGTACTACGGAAGATAATTCATGAGTACAGCCTCATACAAGATAAATCCAAATATTTGGTGCTTCTTTGTTTGGCTGGACACTGGTTGAAATTCAAGGTTTCTAGCTACAAATTACTTAATGAACTTTGAGATTCCAACTACTAGAGTTAACAGGTAACAAATGAATTTCTTATGACCGTGCTTACAAACTAAAATTCGCACAATCCAACTTTGTGTCTTGAGTGTTGCTTGCAGCTAGATAATGGCTGTTGATTATTGATGGGCTAAAACCTAAACCTTATGGGATACTGGAATGTGATGTAAGATCCCACAGATTATTGGGAACCGTATAACCAAATCCAGGAGATCAATGATTGATAGCTGAAGACTGCAGGGAAATCCTGGAAGAGTTGGCAATTTCTGCCTCTAGTTCTTGACATGAAACAAAACTGTGTCAGCCCCAAAACCAACAGACAGTTTAAAAAAAAACAGCCAACCTGCTTTGTCTGATTATGGACATTTTGCAAACTGGACAAATCCATTCTCCACAGATCAGTCCATTTTGAGGGGATTACATGGGATAGGGAATAATTGCATTTGTTTGTAAACTGGGCCTTTGCTTCTCCTTTTATTGTTGAAAGGATCCTAATTTTGAACAAGCAGACAATTCCACAGCTTAAGCAACCTACAAGAGGATTACACTAAAAAAGAATCTGAAAAAGTTGTTTATGACAAGAGACTAGGGTTTCTTGGCATGTTGACGAAACAAGACAACAATTTTGTCACTCTGCCTTGCTTGGGTAATTTTTCAGGCCCTTTTGTATGCAAAGCAATGCCAGGATTTTAATAGCTACATTCCTGCTTGCCCTGATAATTTTTTTTTATGCTTTCACGAATGTGGACTTGCTGGCAAAGCCAGCATGTATTACCATCCCTTAGTGCCCTTGAGAATACTAGCTTGCTCGACCAATTCATAGAGTAGTTAAACATCAACCACATTATTGTGGATCTGGAGACACATGTTGGTCAGAAAGGTTGAAGATGGCAGATTTTCTTCTCTAAAGGACATAACAAACCAGATGAATTTTCACAGGAATAAATGGTAACTTAATGGTGGTCATTATTGAGGCTAACTTTCAATTCCACATTTGAATTTAAATTCCACCAGCTGCCATGATGTGATTAGGACACATATCCCCACAGAATTATCTTGGGCCTCTGGATTATTAATCCAGTGACGTCACCACTGCATCACCATCTCCTCCTAAACCTGCTCGGACCTCTGTCCAACATTCTATACCTTGCTTTCCAACAGATCAGATGATTTCTTTTCAGCTGGTACAGGGAGTATAATTACAGTGATGCATGAGGCATCACAATTGCATGGAAGCTCTTTTCCTGTATTGCTTGCTCCTGAATGTGCCAACTTACCTGCCCAGATTTTGCCATGCCAAGCGTATGTTAAAAACAGCAGTGGAGTAGAAGGTTGAATGCTATGGGCCTTTTTGAAGCTGAAGTACGAAACTGTGCCAACAATAAATTGCTTACGATATAATAGAATGAATTTTGCAAGGCCTGTTCTCAAAGTGGATCTACTGCTCGACTGGAGAGATAGGATCAATTGGCTTTCCTCTGTTGTCCCTTTCCACCTAGCAAGACTCACCACTAGGAATTCAGCCATGTAAGATTTACCCTGTTGAACATACATTATCAGATATGGTAGGACCTGCTACACAATTCATACACTTCAGTATTAACTCATGAGTAAAAATATGCCTCACTATTCTACTCTGATGCAGTTGATTTAAAAACTGACTCATCTTTAGTGACTTTACTGAAACAGTGTTGATCAGGTGTTCTATTCCTACATTTAGCCTAATGCTGCTCTCTGTTGATTTTGTTAGAGTAAAATTGGGAGGGCTCTAAAACCAGCCTCTCCAACCAATCCCATCAGTTTGCCAACAGGCAAGTTGCATCAAAATTACATTGCAAGCTTCTTACTCTTCTATTACCATCATTAGCTGTTTAACTATTTTGTGGTTTCCATTTAGCCAGTAGCTGTGCATGTGTATGTTTTCTTTTCACTTCCCTATTTCATTTTACCCTTTTAAATTATATTGGTCTGTAATTTCTGTCAGTTTAGTGAAAGGTTGACACATAAAGCATTAATGCATTGAATTCCACCCACCCACCCCTCAGATTCTGACTGACAGCTGACAGAAAATTGACTTTAATTGTCTGATCTGAAAGAGATAAGCAGAAAGATTGGAAATCTGGGAACAGGCTACCTTATATCAGCAATGTAGATAAGTCCTTGTGGGCTGGCAAAGATTTGGAAGTAAAATGACAATTAATCTGTTTCCTTTTGCAAAGTCTTGAAGTAAAATAGAAATTGCCATAATCCTACCAAACTGCAGGGCTGCCTCTATCAGAGGGAGATGATTGATAGTTGTTTATCTTGAGGGTCACCATGCTTCAGGTTAAGGGACAGGTTAAAAAAGAGATTGCCTCATGGTGACGTCAGCCAGTGTACCCGTGCTGGTGGCATCAGTCTCCATCACAAACTGGTTGTCTCGCCAACAAAGCTAACCAACCAACAAAGTAACTCAGCAATGTTAGCAACTACAGCAATTCAAGTCACCGAATGATACAAACCTCTTTGGTGGTGGCAAACTGGTGAAAGGATTAATGCAGTGACAGGTACAGCTAGTTCAGAGTTTATGTAGGTTGGTCTTCTTCATTGGAAATTATAAGGCTATAGTCCTGCTTTAATTTTATGCAGCTTCAAGGCAAACTGTTACAAATGCTTTAATGAATAAGTAAGGAAGCATCTTTCAACAATGGCAGCTTGCATCTACATAGGCCGTTAACATAGAAAAAAAATCTCAGTGTGTTGATACAACTATAACTGAAAGCAGCACAGCCAAAGAAAGACTCGGAATTCTGGTCAAAATATTTGGTCAAATCAGTAGGGTTTAAGGACGATATTACATAAGGACAGGGTGATGTAAATACCTCGGAAGGAAATTCCAAAACATAAGATCCAGGCAGCTAGAGATTTGGCCTTTACTGGTGGTAGAGGGAGAGGGGCTGTGGTGATGGCGGAGATGCAGAAGAATCCAAAAGCAGAGAAAATGGGAAATTTGTGAAAGTCTTGTAAGATTGGAGGAGGTTACAGACCTCAGAGTGATGGAAACCGCAGAGGATTCATACAGAAAGATGAAATTTTCAATTTAGAGTATTCAGGAAACAGAAGGTTCAGGAAGATGTTTAATGCAGATAAACAGAAGCTTAAATAAGTGGAGGAAACGAAGTCAGGCAGGGGCTACTATTGGAATAATCCAATCTGAAAGATATAAAGAATGGAAGAGTTTACATTCTGCTTCATTCCAAAGCACTTACACCTGTTTTTGTTAATTGTGTGAGAATATTTACCAGTAATATAAAGCTTTTCTTTGAAATCAAACTGACCTCATTCCAGAAAAAAAACCTCGTTTTAGCCTGAGATATGCATGTTCTCCGTGTTAAAAAGGATGAGCTGAATACTTTTTATTGACCATGAAGAAGTGACTACCCACTTTTTAAATCATTCTTAATTACTGACTTAATATTACTACATTTAAACATCAAGGCAATTTAAAGCTTTGATACTCCACTATTTCTCCATTAATATTTTACATATTTAAAGTTCTTTCAACCAATTTCATAGCAGCTTGTTAGACTGGCATTGCACTGCAGAATATCAAGCTATTCAATGGTTTTGATACTTCAGTCTCTGTACTCCTCAAACACCACAGTGCAAAACCCCTTACGCATGAGCAAACCAACAACATTCTGCAAGCATTTGACAATGGTTTAATAATTGGACGATTATATACATTTGCCTCAGTGGGTAAGATACAGTAAGCCCCTTCCCAGTCAATGGACTGATAGGCCTGAATATATCAACCATCCAAGAGAATTATAAACTACAGTCTGACAGTCTTATTGAGAATTCATATTTATGTGAAATGTTCCTCTTAGATACTCTTTTTTGTCTCCTGAATTTAAATTCTTCCTTAGTCACTTTCAGTGTTGATTCTCATCAAGAATCAGAAAATTATTTATTAGAGCTGTCACTTTTCAAGCAGTCAAGATAGATTACCCACAGTTCAAGTAATCATAAAATCTTTCACACAGAATTATAAGTTGCTGACCTGCTTGCTGTTTTATTGGAGGCAGCTCTATGGCGAATAAGGATATGGTAACATAGTAGCAACTGGTAATCCAGAGATCTGGATGAATGATCTGCTGATATGAGTTTAAATTTCATCATGGCGGCCAGGGAATCTAAATGATATTAATTAATAAAATCTGGAATAGGAAACTAGTATCAGTAATAATGACTGTGAAGCTACCAAACTGTGTAAAAAAAAACACATCAAAGTACTTTAGGTCAGTGAATCTGCCGTCTTGACCTGATCTGGCCTACATGCGACTTGACACCCACAGAAATGTCCTTAATTGCACTCTGGAAAGACCTAACAAACTACTCAATTATTGGTGAGGTACTTGATTGAAGAAGACCAATGACTCAAATTTATAAAGTATAAAATTATAATGTAACAAAAAGTTATAAGGCAGTTCACCAAAGCATTATCAAACAAAATTTGGCATGAAGACATCTAAGGTATTATTAGGCCAGCTTATCAAAAGCTTGGTCAAAGACTAAACCTCTAGGAAAGTCTTAGAAATGGTAATGTCAAGAGTTGGAGAGATTAACTGAGGGACTTTTTGAGCTTAGGGCCTAGTTAGCTGAAATCAGGCTTTTGTAAGCTGGAGAGATCTTCAAGATAGAGAGGAAAATAGAGATGTAGAAAGATTTGAAACTAATATCTTCCAATTCCTGCCAAGCTCCAGCATCATACTATGAACATGAATTTTAGTTCACAGTTTATATTTTCCCCTTTTCTTTCAATTCTTACATATTTGTTCATGGCATGTGGGCGTCAGTTAGACCAGCATTTATTGCTGAGCATTAATTGCTAGAGGTCAATTAAGAGTCAAACAAATTGCTGTGGCCCTGGAGTCACATGTTAGCCAGACCAACTAAGGATGGCAGATTTCTTTCTTTAAAAGACATTAATGAGCCAGATGGATTTTCATGAAAATTGACAGTGTGGTGATGTATGTCTGAATCAAGCTGACATATCCAGAACATTAACTCGTGTTCTAGATTACTATTCCAATGACATCATCAGTACACTACTGCCTTCCCTTCCCCATTTTTTTTTTTAATTTTCATGTTGATTCCCGTTAAGAATCAACAATTCATGTTAATGCTCTCCTCAATTCATCATTACAAGCAACAATCCCAACAAAAAGGTGAGTCAATCAGCCTGCTCACAGATATCCTATGCTGCTTCCCCATATAAATAAAAGCGGAGACAAACAGCTGCATTCAGATAAACCAGGATCTACAAGAAGAAAGCAGGCTGCATATGGAAGAGATAGGCATGCAGATGAAGCAGGAGAGAAATGTTTTTTTTAAGGATAAAAGAGCCAGTTCGAGAGGAATGAGCATAGAGACAGATCTGTGGAAATAATCACAGGTGGGAAAATCAGGTGGAAAAAAAAATTTGTGGACGCACATGAAATGCATTGTTTATTGCCATATGAAGAAAGAAGAAATCTACTACATCCTCCCCAGACACAGTAAGAAATAAATGGTACTTTTTAGAATAGTAGGGAATTCTTATGGAATTGGTTAATGCAGCATTTGTTTCCTTTCTCTCCCTGAAAACATACTCAAACAATTCCAAGCAGTAAGGAGCCAAGACAAGATAGAGTTAGGAATCACAAAGACTGTGATCCCGTGAGAGTTGTATAGAGGGTGTCACTAGACTCTATTGACTGGCCTCATTTGATAGCAGGGTGCTTCCTGTCACCTTTTGTCCCCTTTTATTGACACAAGCGTCTGTTAAAGGCTAACAAATGGCCCTTAGCATGAAGTTAGTTCAGAGGCAGGCAGCAATCCTCTTTAGGTAACTGCATAATCTGCAGTTGGAAGCAGACCAGAGAAAGAGCTACCTAATAGTTAGGCTCTGAGTACCCATTACTAGGGGCTAGTAAGTTATTCATTTGTTAGAACTCTACTCAGCAATGTATACGTGACAGGTGGCCAAGCTGTCAAGGCAGCCAACTTCTACCTTGTTCATCACTGTAGCTTGAGGTCCCCATTTAATTAATCAAATGCTTGAGGGCCATTTTTAGTTGCTGTGCAGAAATCTGCTGCCACAACCTACAGAAATCAACATGTCTTCTGCTATCCAACCATTCTTCCTTTCGGATGTGTCAACCACTTTCATCTATTATGTGGAGGTCCCAGCGTTAGACTGGGGTGGACAAGGTCAGAAATCACACGGAACCAGGTTATAGTCCAACAGGTTTATTTGAAATCACTTTGCAAATTAACCTGTTGGACTATAACCTGGTGTCATGTGATTTCTGACTTCAGCTATTATGGGTGGTATGTTTTTCCTATCTCTTTAGCTTATGCACAATACCTAAACTGTTGCTGCTTAATAAACTCCTTAAAATCTCTTGTGAATTCTCAACTATTTTGGATAACCTGTGACTGTAAAACCCTAACATTTACACGAAGATGCGAAGAATTCATGAAAATTTGTATTTGAAGGATATTCCTGTGGTAAGTCTGACACAGCAATGCTTGTAAACGTTCTCTTTATTTTCTGATATCTCCAGCACAGGAGCAAGAAATTACTGTCTATTTACTTAAAATAGCTAGGTACCAGAGTGGGTGAACTGAACAATTTTTCACTGAAAATAAGCAGCATGTAAAAGCAATCACTACATCAAAAAGCCTGTTGTTGGCAGCATGGTGAACATCTTCAAAAGTGTCTTTGTTTTATTTGGAAACAAATGCTATTTAAATTATAATTAATTTTGAGTCAAATGTCAGATAAACTCCTAGTAGTATTGAGAAAACATACTCTTTTAAGGCTATGCTAGTAAAAAAGCATAGCTGCATTGGCAATGTGACCTTCATCATAAAATCTTACATTAGCACAGGCTCTAACTGATCCAACACCTGCCGATCCCTTCAAAACCTCACCTTGTTCCACTCCCCTCCCACCTATTATTCAAATACCTCATACTTCATGCTCCACATCAGGTTTCTCATCATGATATCCTTCCTCCTTTATTTCCTCTGTTTCTGGACTGATTCAAGGTACAATATAAATGCAAGTTGTTGTGTAAGTACAAGAGGCAGTTTTTCAGCCTGAATTTACAAAAAATGATATGCTTGTGAGTTGTACATTCTTCTAAAAATAATTTATGAATATATACATAAAAATAAGCCTATCATAATAGATGGTTCACACAACGTGGTAATTCATTTGAATGCATCTGATATTTCATAAACCATGGAAACAGGGTCTGAAATTCTTATGAAAACATTGACAATGCATTATTGTCTTAAATTCAAGACTGGTTATGTGCTATGCTTCATGATATTATATTTAATACTTTATTTAGAAAGATCCTTTGTGACATTCCTTACAATCTTCTGTTCAGCTGACCATAGTGGGGCCAACATAGCAAAGGCCAAAGGGCAATTAGCTTAACAATAACAGAAGGCCTGAAGGTTCACAGCATCATGTGACTATTATAACGTGTCAAGTGATTTTGTTTACTTTCCTTCAAATGAAAATATCCAATTTGTTGGAAAATGTTAACTAGACACAGTGATTATTGCAGAAATGTGCCAAATCACTCGCTAGTCGTTAACAGGTATGTGCATGTGCAGTCAGGCCCAAACCAACTTAGAAACTTCTTGGCAAGTGGTCCCCGGCTACTGTTATAGTTTGTGCCATGAATTCAAGATCAGGTCAAACATTAATAAAAGTGGGTCAGAACACAAGCTTTGCAGCCAGATTTTTCAAATCCAGATCTGCTGGGATACATTAAATAGTTTAAGGTTTTCAAAGTTCCAAGTGAGTACAAACACATGGAACAAAATAAAACTGCCCAAGCTGCCTCCTTATATTGACAAACACTTTAAGCAAGCCATTGTCTGGTTTTACATTTCTACTGTATTATTTTGTAATATTACTTCCTGTAACTATATTACTCAAATCAAGTGCTTATCAATCCCTAGCATAATTGCTTATCAGTTTTACAGTCTCCACCCCTGCTGTAATGAGCACAATTAGCACAATATTCTTTATTTGCACTCGTGGCTTTTCAAGTTTCATCAAACCTTTTTCGAACATCATTATTAATCAGCTCCTGCACCTAACCAGCTGATTTGTTGTGTCACTCTGTGGCATGATTTCCATAATATGGAAAGTGAGCAATATCAAAATATTAAACAGAAATAAAGAGAGAAAGAAAAATGCATAATGAAGCACTGTAACAATCTCATATTCTGGGTTAAAATTGGATCGCACAATACTATTAGGAAGAAAGAAAGAACTTGCATTAAAGTAACACCTTCCTTTACCTCGGGAAGTCCTAAAAGGCTTCATAACCAACGAAGAACTTTTATTTGAAAACCAAAAAAACTGCGGATGCTGTAAATCAGGAACAAAAACAGAAGTTGCTGGAAAAGCTCAGCAGTTCTGGCAGCATCTGTGAAGAGTCCGGTTTTGGGTCCGGTGACCCTTCCTCAGAACTTTTATTTGAAGTGTAGCATTGTTGTAATGCATGAAATGCAGCAGCCAATTTCCACACAGTAAGGTCCCACAAACAGCATTGAGATAATAATCACATAATCTGTTTGTTGTTGGCTCATGCATAAACATTAGCCAAGACTCTCCTGTTTTTCACTGGAATATTGTTACGGAACATTTTACATCCCCGTGAGAGGACAGATGGGGACTTGGTCTAATGTCTCATCTGAAAATCAGCACTCCGTTAGCACTGCAGCCGAGATTTTGTGCTTAGATCTCTGGAGTGGAAACTGAAACTATAATAGTCTGACTCAGAAATGAGAATATAAACAATGGAGCCGCATCTGACATTTGTTAATGCATTTGAAGCCAAATGTTCAAACAGCTGAGCAAGGTTTTCATACAAATGCATTCATTGCTCTGGTGAAAGCCCATTGCTATTCTATATGCTGTCCCCTAGAGACAGCATTCAAAAGGACTGTATAGCATTAATTTCTGTGTGTACTGTGATGACACCTATCTTTCCTCCTTCACTCTCATGAAGTTATCAGAGTGCTTATTCAATATCTAGCAATGAATAAGCAGAAATTCTCTCCAATTAAACATCTGGATGACTGAAGCTATTGTTTTAGGTTCTCAATCCAAAATTCATCCTCTAGACACTGACTCCACCCGTCTCCTAGCTAACAGTCTGAGACTAACTCAGACTCACAACCTTGGCTGTCATATTTGATCCCATGATGAACTTGTGACCTCATACTGTGTCAACACAAGACCCGCTTCTAACTCTGTAGCATTTCCAGAGTCTGGCTCAGCTCATCTACTGTCTTTGTTAATATTTATACTTTGGTTACCTCAAGATTAACTATTTCACCACTCCCCTGGCTAGTCTTCCACAATCTAACTTCTATAAACTAACTTTGAAATTCTGCTACCCACGTTCTTATTTACACAAAGTTGCTGACCTGCTTTGGCTTCTGGTCAATTAACGTCTGAATTTGTAAAATTCTCATCCTTGTTTTTAATTCCCTCTAATGTGGTGTTCCTCTAATTTTGCTTTCTTGAAAATCTTCAATTTTAATTGTTCTAACATTCATGGCATTGCCTTCAGCTTTTTGGCTCCTAAGTTCTGAAAGTCCCTCCCTCGTCTTCTGTACCTCGCTAAGGTAAGAACCTCAGCAAGTACAGGAATTGAACCTCCATGCTGTTGGTGCCACTCTGCATCACAAACCAGCCATCCACTTAACTGAGCTAACTAACCTCTGTGAGTTTGAGAAAGTGGGACCTCCAGGGTAACTTCAGCTGGTATCACAAGGGTCCCACCATCTCAATGTTGCTCCTCGCTTGATGTAAGGTGACCCCCAGGTTAAACCAACACCTGCCATCTCTCTCAAACAAGACAGCAGTCCTGTGGTCCTCTGTGACTATGGTGGCTTTACCCTATTATCTCCTTACGTGGCTCAATGGCAGAAATTATTTATTAATGCTTCTGTACAGACCCTTGGGACGTTTTATGACAGTAAAGGCTATTGTTTTCTCCTCTGGATATTGTAGATCTTTTACCCATGTTCAAAGATGTTATTAGACACATCTGGAGTAGGTGGGATTTGAACACAGGCCTCCCTGGCTCCGTATCACAAGACCTCCTTATAGAAGTTGTACACTATCTTGTTTGTGGCAGTACTACCACCATCACAATCTGAGATCTGTGATTACAACATCATTACTCTTCTGGAAATACCTTAGTACTATTTTTAATCTGAAACTGCATCTGAATCCAGTGTTTGCAACTCAAATGGTTTCATTAAGTAAGAGAGGCCATTATTTTGAGATATCACAGCTTTTTATCCATAATTCATTTTTCTATTTTAAATATTTCCACTTATAATTTCTGCTGTTGGGATTAATTAGCATAAGGCTGTTATTTTTACGGGATAATGTAAGCCTTTAGAATAGTAGAATTGAAGGGAACAGCATTTAGGTCCTTATAGTTAAGCAGAATTTGTGTAGAGGTAGTTGAAGCACTTTAAATTATTTATGCAACTGTACTTTGTTGATAGTTAGTGGAGTACTTATAACTCTCAAGTCCTGGTTATCAAATGTTCCTAAGTAGCTCTAAAAATCTTCCCTTTTGTTCTCAGAAAGAGTGAACACAGTGTAAAAGAAATGTAGTGTGAAAAAACTAATTAAATCTACCCAAACATTCTATCATAACCACCGAGAAGGACAAAGGTAGCGAGCAGAAGGGAACGTCAAGAAATCCAAGTCAGACACCATTCTGATTTTGGACATCTATTGAGTTTCCTTCATTGCTGTTGGGTCAAAATATTGAATTACATATCAGCACCCAGAAAATCCCTTCACCACGCAGATTGCAATAATTCAATTTGAAAGCTATTCGAAGTATTGATTCAATAATAATCCATGCCAAATGCTGAAAATTTCTGTACCATCTCCCCCTTTTATTGACTTCTGAAGCTGTTGCTCAGAGCTGCAGTATTGGGCTATTGCAGCCAGTGGCATACATGTCTTGAATTTTACATATGTGAATGAGAGATGACTAATCGATTGGCATAATTTTGTTGCTAATTTTGTTGTTAATTTGTGCACCTCCTGTACGTATCACATGCATTCCAATGTCACAGGATCTTCAGCTGGCTCTTTATTTTTGAGTGGATCCACATATCTGTGTGGAATTTTGCAAAACTGTAAATTACTGCAACCCTTTCCAATACAACTTGGACCTTTACAAAAGGAATCAGTTTAGATAGTGTGTCCAACGTTGTAAAATATCTCATGCTACTTTGCAAGAATTTTGCAGGCACAATTTGACACTGGGACACAAAAGGGGATAGTTTTCAAAAGCTGGGTCAAGGAGCTAAGTTTTAATGAATGATTTAAAGGACTGAGAGGTGGAGAGATGGCAAGGCAGCCTGCTTTGCTGGCAACAACCCGAAACCAATTAAAACAATATTTGTTGACGTAAGTGAGACAAACAGAACAATCAACCACTGAGATGATGTGTCCCTTTAAATGCATTGTGAAACCAGTTGCTCCACATACTTCTCTGATCTGCTGCTGCTCCCTTTCACATTGTCAATTTGACAGTAATCTTGGACTTGTGCTAAGCACAGCATGTACCAGAATGGATCACACCAGCAAATCATGGCACCACAATCACCAAATATACTATCTTGCTGACTGAGCACTGCTAACTGTGGTCTTACTTATTACAGTAATAAGACCATCTGCCATCCTCCTAGGACCAAGGACTGGAGAAATAACAAATGTAATCAACGAGGTTGTCTTCATTTCTGCCAACCAAAAAGGTTAACTGAATTTGGATAAGCAGAGCGTCAAAGGGCTAAATAGAAGCAGTTCTCCATTTATCCTCACAGATTTTGCTCCATTTATGATAATGCAATTGGATATCAAGTGTAATGACCCTAAAGAAGTCCATTTTACAGCTAGCACAAGGCAAATAACATCATACTGAAGTGGAAAGGTGCTTGGTGAGGGTAGTGGGGTATGCTGAATGATGTCCTTCATATAGCTTAGCTAGGGCAACAGTAAGGACACTACAACAGGCATTAATTAGGGAGCATAAAGTGATTTAAGAAGGGCTCTTACTCCCAACTGTGATCCCAATGACTTAATGATTCTAATCTGCATGTGCAATGCAGGGAGACAAAAAGCTCAGAACTGACTGAGAGACAGTAAGAACTGCCGATGCTGGAGTCTGAGATAACACAATGTGGAGCTGGAGGAACACAGCAGGCCAGGCAGCATCAGAGGAGCAGGAAAGCTGACATTTCGGGTCGGGACACTCCTTCAGAAAACCCTTCTTCTGAAGAATGGTCCCGACCTGAAATGTCAGCTTTCCTGCTCCTCTGATGCTGCCTGGCCTGCTGTGT